>NC_133658.1:217751452-217996936 GCF_037893015.1 Macrotis lagotis | reverse complement strand
GCTCCAACCTCTCTGGAGAGCAATTTGGAACGTTGACCAAAGGGCAATAAAACTGTGCATACTCTTTGATCCAGCAATATTACTACTGTCCAAAAGATCACACAAAGGGGGAAAAGACCCACATGTACAAGAATATTCATGGTAGCTCTTTTTGTGATATAAAGAATTTGGAAATTGAGCGGATGCCCATCAATTGAGGAATAGCTGAACAAATTGTGGTTCATGAACGAAAAGGAATATTATTGCTCTTTAAGATTCAATGAGAAGGGAGCGGCTAGGTGGCGAAATGGATAAAGCACCGGCCCTGGAGTCAGTAGTACCTGGGTCCAAATCCAGTCTCAAACACTTAATGATTACTTAGCTGTATGGCTTTGGGCAAGCCACTTAACCCTATTTGCCTTGCAAAAAAAAAAAAAAACCTAAAAAAAAAAATTCAATGAGAAGGCAGATTTCAGATAAACAAAGACTTAAAAGAACTGAGGTTAAGTGAAGTGAGCAGAACCAGGAAAACATTGTATATTTTAGACTTAGCTCTTCTCAGCAATACAATGATCAAAGACAATTCTAAAAGACCTGTATTGGAAGATGACAACCACGTCCAGGGAAAGAACAACGGAATCTGAATGCAGATAAAAATATACAATTTTCACCTTTTTTAAATTTGCTTCTTCCTTCTCATTTTTCCCTTTTTATTCTGATTTTCTCAGTGTGATTAATATAGAAATATGACTAGCATGATCATATATGTATAATCTGTATCTGATTATTTGCTATCCTAGGATGATAAAATTGAAGGATGGTGGGGAGAAAAATGAAAGTTGAAAATAGATTTTATCCTTGTCATCATTGTTGCTTTATGTATTAGATTAGGTTGTATGTTCCCTTTTCTTAATTTAAAAATCCAATGAATTAAACTTCTGTTTTTCTATCTCTATTCTTCTACCACTATGAAAAAAAACTCAATTAAATTACCCTTTTCCTCTCCTCCAGTAACCCTGTCTTCTCTGAGGCTATATGAGTAGATCAAAAACTCTGGAAGATCAGTAAGTCAAGAATTTCTAAGTTCATTACACTTCATTGCAATCCAACTGGTTAATCAAGATATTAAGTGATTTGATGGAGACTCATGGCTAAAAATTGTCAGATACATTATATGAATCTAGGTTTTCCCAACTCCAGGACCATATCGTAAGCTACTCAAGGATAGTTCCTATGGCTTATCCAGAAGTAGTTCTTTATATTATAATTTACACATAGTTAGAAGTCAATAGATACTTTCTGATTAAAGATCCTGGGTGTAGTTGTAAGGGCCCCAACTTCTCTAGGCCTCATTTTTTTTTTTTTTTTTTTTTAGTTTTTGCAAGGCAATGGGGTTAAGTGTCTTGCCCAAGGCCACACAGCTAGATAATTATTATGTGTCTGAGGTCGGATTTGAACTCAGGTACTCCTTACTCCAGGGCCGGTGCTCTATCCACTTGGCCGCCCCTCGGCCTCATTTTCTTTACAAAGAAAATGGGGCAAATGTAATAATGCCATTATAGTTCCTTATATTATAGGTTACATATAGTTAGAAGTCAATAGATACTTTCTAATTAAAGATTTGGGTATAGTTGTAAGGACCCCAACTTTTCTAGGCCTCATTTTTTTTTACCTAGAAAATAGGGCAAATGTAATAAAGGATCTTTGAAGTCCCTTCCATTCTGAATCTGTGATCCCCTGACTATTACATTCTTTAACAATTTACCTTGTTATTTTGGGAGGGTTTATAATGATTAAGTCATAATGTTTACTGATATCTATCTATTCCAATCTATAGCTTTAAAAAATACAGATCTTCTCTTGGTCTTGCATTCTCAGATTCATTCAGATTAAATAGACACATAAATATCAACTACATGTAAAGACTACTGTTAGGGAGACATAGTATTTACATAAGACATGCCCTTGTCCTTACAAAGCATACCAACAGATAAAATACAGACATAGCTAATTGAAATAAACATGACATTACATGTGCATTATACAGATGCATAATAGACTGAAGATGATCTGGAACCTGGCCAGCTGAACTCATTGGGCTTCTGGCAAAATTGATATGTATATACTGTCTGGACTAATTCAGACTTCTGATTTAGTTGAAAAAGCAATGTATGTGCAATTAAAAGATATGTGATCAAGTTTTGGCTTTGCTCACTTGGAAAAAAAGTCATTTAAACTTTTGGGTCCTTTTTTCCTCTTGATCTAGAAAATGAAGAAATTGGTTAAGAACACCCCCCCCCATTTCACCCCAGTACTGAATCCTATGATTCATAAGTCAAGGAGACAGTGA
Source organism: Macrotis lagotis (assembly GCF_037893015.1). NCBI lineage: Eukaryota > Metazoa > Chordata > Mammalia > Peramelemorphia > Peramelidae > Macrotis > Macrotis lagotis. The sequence continues at coordinate 217,994,607 of NC_133658.1, read as the reverse complement.
GAAATGACAACATAGCATTGTATGGAATCAGATGACCTGGATTAATTATAATACCTATAAATTACATAATATTTCATTGGTATTTACATTATCTCATCATGTCCCCCCTCCACTTCTAACTAGTTACATAACCTTGAAACAAATAAATCATTGACTTTGGGCCTCCATTTCCTCATTTATAGAATGAGAGAATTGAACCAGATGATGCTTTCTAGATTTAATATCCTATGATTTTGTGATGTTTACCCTGAGATATATCCAGTACTAAATCCTCTTAGACACATCTGTCTAGCCAAAAGTAGGGATAGGCTTTTTTTTTTTTGGTTTTTGCAAGGCAATGGGGTTAAGTGACTTGCCTAAGGTCACACAGTTAGGTAATTATTAAGCATCTAAGACCATGTTTGAACTCAGGTTCTCCCCATTACAGGGCTAGTGTTCTATCCACTGTGCCATCTTGCTGTCCAGGGACACCTTTACTTGAAAATTGCATATGATCTTCACAACAACTTTGTGAGATAAATAGTCATTATCCTCACAGAGAGCAAATGATTTTCCCAGGGTCACGCAGCTAATAATACTCTGAAGCCAGATTTTTCCCCCTTTTTATTTATTAAAGATATTATTTGTTTTACAATTTTCCCCCAATCTTACTTCCTTACCCCTACCCCCACCCCCACCAGAAAGCAATCTGTCAGTCTTTACTTTGTTTCCATGTTGTACATTGATCTAAATTGAGTGTGATGAGAGAAATCATATCCTTAAGGAAGAGACAAAAAAAGTCTTAAGAGATAACAAGATCAGACAATAAGATATCTGGTTCCCCCCACCCTAAATTAAAGGGAATAGTTCTTGAACTTTGTTCAAACTCTACAGCTCTTTATCTGGATATCTCCATTGCAGACAGCCCAAAATTGTCCCCGATTGTTGCACTAATGGAATGAGCCAGTCTGAAGCCAGATTTGAATTCTTCTGGTTGCCCTCAGACTTACTGTGTCACCTAACTGCCTACCAAATAAGGTAATATTTTAAAGTTCAGAGTCTGGCCCTTGGTAGGGGCTTAATAAATATTTCTTAAGATAATAATTGTAATTAGCTGGTACAATGTCTGCTACATAATAAGTGCTACAAAAATATTAGCCATAGTACAGCTAGGTTTACTGTGTCACCTAACTGCCTACCAAATAAGGTAATATTTTAAAGTTCAGAGTCTGGCCCTTGGTAGGTGCTTAATAAATATTTCTTAAGATAATAATTGTAATTAGCTGGTACAATGTCTGCTATATAATAAGTGCTATAGAAATATTAGCCATAGTGGGGTAGCTAGGTGGCGTAGTGGATAGAGCACCTGCCCAAGAGTCAGGAGTACCTGAGTTCAAATCCAGCCTCAGACACTTAATAATTACCTAGCTGTGTGGCAAACCACTTAACCCCTCTTGCCTTGCAAAAAAGAAAAGGAAAGAAATGTTAGCCATAGTGATGGGCCTTTATTATAGATAAATAAAGAAGCTTTTAGCAAGAATCATACAAGACTAGAAGAGGTGGGGGTGGGGGTGGGGGTGGGGTGGGGGGAGGATTAGAGTGATGTCGATCTAAGTAAAGAAATCAGCAACTGCTTCAATCATTTTCCTTACAGGAAGCAGATTTTGAAAGAGGATGTTGAGGTGGGCGCCGGGGGGGATAGAGAGGCAGAGAAAAATCTAAGAAGGAGGCATAAGAAAAGGCTAATGAACCTAGCTTTTTTTCTCACAATTAATTATGGACTAAGTTGAAGGAGCTGGAAAAGACCCTAGAAATCATGCGATCCATTCCCTTTTATTTGACAGAGGAAGAAGCAGACCAAGGTCACAAAAGCAGCAAGTTGGGAAGCCAGGACATGAACTCAAGTCCCTTTATTTCTTTCCCTAAGCAGCCATGTCTAATCCTGACTCTGTGTCCTTTGACTACATTCCTGCACAGCAGCCTAGTGTGTCCGCACAAGCCTCCCTTCAGTTCTGTGATGTATATTTGTGAACAAGTGTGTATGTACTTAACTCCTCAAGAAAAAACGGTCTTTAGGAGCAGCTAGGGGGAACATTAGATAGAGCACCAACCCTGGAGTCAGGACCTGAGTTCAAATTTGGCCTCAGACACTTAATAATTGCCTATCTGTGTGACCTTGGGCAAATCACTTAACCACATTGCCTTAAATAAATTTGGAAAAAACAAATAATCTTTAGTCACAAGAAATGATCAAATAAAGATGAAAAGTATATTGGAATTCTGAATGGTAACTAATCCAATGTCAGTGAATTAAAAGCCAGATGTGAGGAGAATCTTCCCTAACTTTAACCCTGTGGGGGGAAGGGGGAGGAAAGAATGACAAGTAAGATTTTGTTCTAGTATTCCTAGTGTGAACAGAACTCATTAGTTTCTGCATTGCAGATTTAATGTAACTACTCAGTCGATTGTGAGCTCCACCAATGATAAAAATAACATGGGACAGCCTTTATCTCTCACATTTTCACACAGCACAATCTAGATTACCTTCAAGGACTGGGGGGTAGGAGGAAACTCAGAAAGATGTAACAAGAAGACTGGTTAGAATTAGAAAGCTTCTGTCCTTACTTTGTTACATATATCTGGTATTTCCATATTATGAATGTGGACTCTGAGCTGGCTTGTATTCAATATTACGCTCCAGGACATGTATTTCTTGAAGGCAGGAACAATGTCATTACTTCTCATGTCTCCCCTACAAGGCAGCCCAGGCACTCAATAAGGAAACAATAAGTATTTATAGATTGATCAGTTATATGGCATTAAAGATATCAAGCTTTTGGACCTGTTTTTTTTAATCTGTAAAATGAGGGGTTGGATGATACCACCTAGAAAGTGCCTTCCAGTTCTAAATTTTTAAATTTTTAAAACTTTTTCTCTTTACTTCAACAAAGTTCTCTTAAGTGTTGAAGACTCTGAAGTCAAGAATGTTGGATCTTATATAGTGCTTTGCTTTTCATTTTTCTAATGTAGTTCTTGAGCAGCTACATTGCAAACCTAGGTGTATATATGTGTGTATAGTAAGTCATTTAAACTATTTGCCTGTTTCCTCATCTGTAAAATGATCAAATTAGATAATTGTAAAGCACTTAGCACCATGTCTGACATGTAGTACTATATGAATGTTAGCTATTATATTATTATATATTCAATTATATTACATAGTATTGTTTTTGTTATTATATAGCAGTACATATGTATTCTATACAATATGACATTATTATACAATATATAATTATATTATTATATATTCTTATAGCATCTATGTAATGTGTATTATTATATATATACATATATGTATGTGTATACAACTCTATTTAATTATGAATGGGATAAAACCTGTGTGTGCAAAAACCAAAAGGCAGAAGTGAGGAAGGAGGGAGTTCCTCACCTTGGGGATAATCCATGAAAAAGAATCTAGGGAGAATTTGGAGTATTATATGCAAAGCACAGGCAGCAGTTCAGTGTCACTAGATCACCAAGTATATGGAAAGGATTAAAGAAAAATTCTAAGGAAGGGAAGGAAAGTGCTGAAGATAAAATCTGTTTGCCTGTTGTCCCCCCACCCCAATTAAATGTAAGCTTCTTGAGTGCAAGGACCACTTTTTTCTTCCCCTTTCTTTTGATCCTGAGGGACTGGCACATAGTAGCTCCTTAATAAATATTCGTTGGCTGACAAATAGAGATAATGATAATAATATATGGGTATTCTGAATGAAAAAATACCATTTAGATGTTTGTGAATATTTTTTAAAAACACATTTTTTGGGCTTAAATTAGATTCTAAATTGCATAACTATGTGACAGAGATAGGACCTGAGCCCAGGGCTTCTGCCATCAAATCCTCTGTCCTTTCCACATTACTTTCTAAATTTCCACAGAAAGGTCTCCTGGGGAAAGCTAGGTAGTACAGTGGATAGAGAACAGGTCCTGGAGTCAGGAGGACCTGAATTCAAATTTGTTTTCAGACACTTAATAATTACCTAATTGTGTGACCTTGAGCAAGTCACCTAATTCCATTGCCTTGCAAAAACCAAAAGAAAAGAAAAATGAAAGGTCTCCTGATCTCCAGTCCTTTGCCTTTCCATTGCACCCTTCTGTTTGAACAGCAGGCCCTCCATCAAATAAAGACCAAAGGTATAGAATGGAAACAGCCCACTATTGTGACCAGCCTCCTATCACTTGCTTAAGAATTTATGACATAAGCCCAGTCTTCCAATGTTTTTGATTTGGCTCTTATGTCAGTCTTGTGGAAATGCATTAGTTACACAGCAGGCATTTTATCTGACCTATCATGTCCCCTTCCACATGTCCCCTTCTTTCCATTGGAATTTCTCCAAGTCGATAAACACTTGTGTCTGAAGCCCTGCCCCAGGGATTCCAGGAATAACACCAGGGCATTATGTTAGGAAGGTCAGGACATTTTTACATGAAGACATGCATTATCTCTCTCCAAACCCATTCTCTATTGCTGGTCAAAATAGAATAAGCTCTTTCCTAAATTAAATTCCTGCAAGATTTTTGAGCACTTACTATAGGTAAGGAACTGTGCATCTTTAAAGAGGTCAGGAGGTAGTGTGCTATGCTTATTTCTGGAACAGCCTTTCAACACATTCCCTTCCCTTCCTGAATTCTGCCCTTCCATTCTAGAGATTCTCCAAATATGTGGCATTCTGAACTGGGAATTTAAAGTTCCTTCCTGTTCCTTGGCCTTTACTAACCCACTCATTAAGGAATTTCAGCTAACAAAGGCATTTTCTAGTCCAAGCAACTTGTGAAGCCATCTTGCTATATAATGGTCCTTACATAGGAGGAAGAAATAAATTTTTGTGTTGACTTCCCCCTATAGATTGTAAACTCCTTGAGGGCAGCTCTCAGCACAGTGCTGGAACATAGGAGACATTTAATCCATATTTATTGGATTGGATTAGAAGAGTAACCAACCTTGAGAGAAACTTGCTGGGGGTTTTTTTTTTTGGAGGGGAGGTTGTGGGATGGAGAGTGTATGTGGCAATATTGGAAGGAACCTTGAAGGTCATTCATTCCAGCCCTCTCATTTTAAAAAGATGAAAACACTGAGGTTCAGAAGGGAAATGACTTATCCAAGGTCATATAAAGGTGGTTATGAACAAAGTGAGAATTGAAATCCAAGTTTGTTTATTCTGGGTCTTGTGTTCTTTCTACTCTCCCTAGGAAATAACCAGAGGTCCAAGCACAGAGAGGGCAGAGAGAGAAAGAGAAGGGGAGAATGGAGTTGAGGTTTCTGCATTTCCGCAAAAACTCAGTGTGGAGAATAAAGCAGATAAACCTGGGTTGGAGTTATGGCTATTTCTCTTAGTTTCTTCCTTGACAAAATGAATGTAGGGGTGGATGAAATAATCTCTAAGATACTTTCTACTTCAAAATTTCATGATTTGCAAAGTCCTGCCCAGGTGTGACGCTCAGCTGCCATTGCCTTCCTTTCCAAGGGCCCTGTATTGACTTCCTTTATGCTGTCAAATGTTCTCGTTTTCCCTACTAGAAGGTAAACGCCTTTCTAGGAGAGATTGCTTCCTCATTTGTATCTCTGACACCTAGCAAGCGCCGGGCTCGGTATTTAATAGATGCTCATTGATTGATTGCTGGGGCCCTGGAATCAGCTATTCCATCCTTCCTTCTTGGCTGTGAAGGAGCCGGGGCTGGAAGGCGGCTCCCCGAGGTAGGTCAAATTAAGTCATTTCAACTGGGGCTGATCCTTCCTAGCCCCATTCGGGGTTTTCTTGGCAAAAGTACGGGGGGGGGGGTCGATGTGCCCAGGAGGAACCCGGGCAAACAGGGCTCGGGGGCTTGCCCAGGGCCACGCAGCAGCGCCGCTCTGCTGTCTCCGGGGTGAGGGTGACCGAGGGCCCCGAGGCAGGGAGGGTGTGGAACCTTCCGAAGCCGGCTTATCCCACAAAAACCCTCTCTTAAGCTTTTGCCTGGGCTTTCGCGGTAACTAACTGCCTTAATGGTGGGGCCGCGACCGCTCCCGGTTGGCAGCTGGAATCGCGTTCCCGGGTGGGGCGCGCGCGGCGGCCGCCCGGCAGCCTTTGTCCAGGTCGGGTCCGGGCGGGCCGATGATGTCAGCCGGGCCGGGCTGCGCGGAGGCTCCAGCTGCGGCGGGGCCGCGCGGCCCGGGGCGGGCCGGCCCGGCGGGAGCCTCCGAGCTCGGCCGCGTCCCGCGCCGCGCCCAAGCCGGCCGCGGGGGAGGAGGGGGCCTGGGGCGGGGGGAGGGGGCTTGCAACTGCATCGCCATGGCAACAGTGACGTGCTCTCACCCTGGATCTAATTGGAGGAAACCCCGTGGCCGGAGCCGCAGCCTGCCGGCCAACCGAGCTTGCGGGCCGGACCCGCCCTCCTCCCCTCCGCCCCCCCCTTCCGCGCGCTGCGGCCCCATTGGTCGGCGGCTGGGGGAGAGGCGGGCCGGGCCGCGGAACGGCCGCGCCGCATTGGGCCGCCGCGGGCAGGGGGCTGGCCTCCGCCGGCGCCCGCCTCTCGGCGCTCGGGGGTAGGGTGAGACGGGGAGGCTCCTTCGCCAAAGCCTAGAGCGGATCAAAGTAGGGGCGATCGGAGGCGGCGAAGGTGAAGGTGAGAGCTGGCGAGGGAGTGGCCACCCCGGCCGGGCCGCGGGCCGTCTCCCGCCCCGGGGAGGAGGTGGTCGGGAGGCCCCTCTGGGTGTCCCCGGCGCGGAGGGAGGGCGCCGGTGGGGGTGGGGTGCGGCGCTAACCGCCAGCGCATCCATCTTGTGCTTCCTGGAAGGGGCCGCGGCCGGGGCGGCTGGGACCGGCCCGCGGCCCTTTCCCGCCTTCCCGCGGGCGGCCCGGGGCCCGGGGCGCGCGGCCCCCACCCCTCGGTGTCGGGCGCCACCTCCGGGGACGGGATGGGGGCTGGGGCGGGGCACCCCGCGGCCCGCGGGCCTGCCCGCGCGGAGCAGGGCCGGGGGCGCGGAGGGCTTCCTGGCGGCCGCGGCCCCTCCTCCCGGGGGCTGGGTGTGGCGGGGGCGGCGCCGGGGGGCGGGGCGGCGGCCGGGAGCGCGCCTGAGACAAAAGGCGGCGGCGGCGGCGGCGGCGGCCCAGGTGGGGCGGGGCGGCGCGGCGCGGCGCGGCGCGGCGCGGCGCGCATTGTCTGACCCGCTCCCCCGGCGCTCCCGCCCTCCAGGCTTTCGAGGATTCTTCCGGATCTGGGTCGGTTCTCTCCCGCCCCGCCGCCGCCCGCCATGGAGAAGACCGAGATGATCCAGAAGGCCAAGCTGGCCGAGCAGGCCGAGCGCTACGACGACATGGCCACCTGCATGAAGGCGGTGACCGAGCAGGGCGCCGAGCTCTCCAACGAGGAGCGCAACCTGCTCTCGGTGGCCTACAAGAACGTGGTCGGGGGCCGAAGGTCGGCCTGGAGGGTCATCTCGAGCATTGAGCAGAAAACTGACACTTCGGACAAGAAGATGCAGCTCGTCAAGGACTACCGGGAGAAGGTGGAGTGCGAGCTGAGGTCCATCTGCACCACCGTGCTGGTGAGGCGCGGGCCGGCGGGCGGGGGCTTGGGCCGAACCCGACCTAGGTTCCGAATGAGAACTAGAGGCTCCACCTTCCGAAGGGACCCTGAACAAAGTCCTTTTGCTGGTGGATTTGGAATTTGTGCTAGCAGACTCCTATTTCTGGTTCCCCGATAGATGTCAGTACTTGAGTCGAAAATGCTTTTTAATGAGCAAATCTTTTCTACAGCATACCTTGTCATCCACCCCGTATCTGTTAAGGTGTTAAAAACTATCGGGAATTCCTTTTTCCATCCATATATATATATATATGTATATATATGTACATATGTATACATATACATATATATATATTTAAAATTGTAAGCAGGACTTGTTACTAAAATAACAAAAATATAAAAAAGTCTAATTTTCGAGCCTAATTTTCACCAGTTTAACAATTTAATATAAAAATATAAATGTGGCCTGAAGATTTTTCCTCTCGAGAGCTTTCATAATGGCAAGTTCTAGATGCTTATATTATCTGCCTTGAGGGGGAATAATAAGTTTGGCACAATTTGCAAATGCAGAACAGAGAACACTGATTTTCTTGATGGGGGACAGGTTGGCGGTTCTACAACATAAAGACAATTGTGATTTAGAATTTTCTATTTCATACTAGGAAAATTTGAACTTGGAATTTTCAAACTGCTTCCCTTTATTAAAGGAATCTAAACTTTTGTTGTTGGCACAATTAAAAACAGATTTTTTTTAAACATTTAATCTTAATTGTGAGACTCACTACACCTTTTTTAAAAAAGCCTTTTAATATTGTGGAAGCAAAGCAGCTAATCATTTTATTTTGGGCAGTATCGGTTCTAGGAGTTTACTAACATTTTCCTGCAGTTGCCTTAGTTTTACCATGATATGTTAAAATGGAATCATTTCTGGCAAGCAGTAGGTAAGGGAAGTTTTCCAAGCTTTGAAACTGTTCTGCCTTAGTGGTAAGGGTGGATATGTTGGGTGGAGTGGGTGCCTACTGTGATTCAGCCTTGCTACTGACAGATAAAACATTTTTAATTTTTTGTCGTTGCATGTACAGAATTTCACTCTTATCAGTAAGGTCTTTAATTTAATATTACATATCATAAATTATTAATTTTTAGCCTAGGTTTATCTAGACTTTTAATCTAGGTTTTATCTAAATATATTAATGTTTTTAAAGTCTTTATGCATGATGATTCTTATTTCAGTAGTAGAAATATTTTTTAAACTTTGAATAGTCTTTGTCCCCTAAGATATTTTTATTTTTATTTATATTTATTTTATTTTTATATTTATTTTTTACACATTTGATTTTGCATTTTTAATACATATGGTTTATGGGGTTTTTTTTTATAACCCTAATCAATGTTGAGTACATTTATTTTTTCTAAGCAAACATGGGGCGGGGAATGGCCATCATATGTAGCCAATAAATATGTTAAATAGGTGAGGGCACTGAGACTGTTTTGAGGATTTAGCACATTTATAATGATTTTACTTAGAATGTTGAGTCACTAGCTTTAATTCTTGAAATTCTGGTACTTAAAAGAGTCAGGGAAGTGACTGTGAACTAAAGAGAAAGTGAATCGAAGAATATTAGACAAATCATTTTGCCTTTGTAGGCCTCAGTTTCTTCTTAATTGAGGGTGATATTTGCATGAACAGAGTTTTGAGAAAAAATTAGGATTCTAATTATGAATGTGAGTGTTCATTTTTTTTGAGGGTTGGTGATTCATCAAGAGTAATTAGGATGGGGTCATGCATCTTCCATATGCCTCATCTATGCTTATTGAAGGATTAGCGTGATTTCTGGTGACCTTTGAAAGAGAGACATTGTCTCGAATTAGCTTCATAGTGTATTAATTCTATGTACCCAGTCTGGGGAAAAGGCTGGAGTTGAAGGTAGAGTATTTATACACCAAGGGAATCCAGAGAAGTTGAAACTGAGAGACCAGAAAATTATATGAGTTAGGTAACTGGGCTTGTTATTGGTGACTTAACTGTGAACTAGTAAAGAGTTTTATGGGCTAACATGGATATGTTTCATGCAGTAATTTAGGAGTAATTATTAAATATAGAATATATGTGCTTATTGATGACAAGTAGACCAGTAAATTAATCCAGATGTTGGTATCAAGGATATATTGGGGCAGCTAGGTGGCAAAGCAGATAAAGCACCAACCCTGGAGTCAGCAGTACCCGGGTTCAAATCCAGTCTCAGACACTTAATAATTACATAGCTGTGTGGCCTTGGGCAAGCCACTTAAAGCCATTTACCTTGCAAAAAAAAACTTTTAAAAAAAGGATATATCGGAGAGGTGACATTAAGATGGTTCCAAGATTCTGTGTACAGGAGAGGGATGAAATGGAGGACCTTTTCAGTATGCTCTAGAAGATAATCATAGTGTTAATTACAATGTAAGAGAAGTCTTTAGAAATTTCCTCAGTATCCACAAAATGAGGTGATTGGATTAAATCATAGAAGAACTTTAAAAATCATCTAGTCACTTATTGGGGACCTTAATTTCCTCATTTGAAAAAATGAAGGACTGAGACTAGTTAAACTAAATTTTTCGGGTCCTCTACATTTCTTTTTGGTTCTAGTAGTAGTCTAAATGTTGTGATTGCCTTAAAATATTGTAATTCCAACAAGCAGGGCTTGGGTTTGGGAGGAATAGAAGTATAAATGGAATGAGGTTAGCAAAGTATCTCTTAGAATTGATTAGTAGGTCATTGAAAGACATGGTGAAATTGGATTGTACCCATGTGAAGTAATTGAAGATGAATAGATCTAGACAAAAATTAGGATCAAATTGGTCAAATGGTGTGTGTGTGTGTGTGTGTGTATAATTTCAGCAATTTAAAAGGTTAATTTGGAGTGAAGTGATGAGAAGACTTTGGGTTTGTTCATTTGCTACTGGAAGATATCACAACTGAGCTGTCTTATCTAAACAGTTTAGCCCTTCCCTAATCTACTTCCATTTCTTGCAATCTGGTCATTACATAGCTTTCCCATACTATCCTCTCCCTCTCAATAGAGGGGAAATTCTATTGAGTTTCTCTACTGAGAAAATAAAGCTATTTCAGCTCTCTTTATGCAACTCAAAACTGTTTGACATTGATCCCCTTGCTCTCACCAAGGTTTAACCCTTCTACCCATACTCCAAACCCATTCCTTCTCTTGACAGATTTACCCTTAAATCATTCTCTTTTACATTCAACTGAATTCTTCCTTTTGCACTGACTATCCTATACCTGAAAGGCATTCCTTTCTTACCTTTTAGACTCCTTAAAGATTCCTTCAAGGTTTAGTTTAGCTCAAGTTACTCCTTCTTGAAGCCTTTTTTTTATTCTCCAACCCTTCTAAGTCCCCAGTTCTTAGTGCCTTCCACCCAAATTATATTTGTATGTATTTTGTATATATTCTGTGTAAACCTCTGTTTGTACTTGTTTTCTTACATGTCTAGACTGTAAGCTCCCCCAGGGTAGTAATTTATACTTTTGTCTGTATTTCAGCACCTGGCATTAATATAATGTAAATTATTGTTGATTGCTCACCAACATGCCTAGGTTTCCTCTTAATTAACTCTTCACTTAACCAGAACATCTTAAATTGTTATCCTATATCTTGCTTCCCTTTAACAAAGCAAAACCCTAGAGAAAAATGTCTATTCTTTTTTTTAAGTGGCTTGCCTAAGGCCACACAGCTAGCCTCCCTGAAAAATGTCTGTTCTTAATGGCCCTTCTTACACTTTTCTAACATTTTAACTCCTTGAATTATAACTTCCAACTTCATTACTCAAAACGAAGTGAATTCCTTCAAGGTGCTTCTAATGATTCCTTAATCAACTAAGCCAACCCTTTTTTACTTTTCAGCCTTTGCTGAATTAGCAAGAGGCAGCTAGGTGGTGAAAGTGTTTATCGATAAAGCATTGGCCTTGAAGTCCAGGACAGAAGTTCAAAACTGGCCCGTGCGTGACACTTGATTCTTACTAGCTGTAGTAACCTAGGGCAAGTAACCCTGATTGCCTTGCATCCAGGGCCATCTCCAGTCATCCTGCTTCATATCTGGCCACTGGACCCAAATGGCTCTAGAGAAAGTAAGGCTGGTGAGTTAGCACAGTACTCCTTCACTGGAATCCAATTCATATGCTTGTCATGGCATCACCTTCCTGATGTCATGGTCTTCTTGGAAAATGAAGGACAAAAAATTATTAGCAACATCTTAGCCTTCGGCTTTGAGTAGCCTTTGAGGCTCTTCCTAGATTCCTCTACCATCTCATTATTTCTGTACTTCTTGCTCTTGTCTCCTAAACTCTCTTCCTACATTGAGTTGTGTTTGACTCTTAACGACTTGTTTGGGGTTGTTTTTTTGGGGGGGGGGTTCCCTTTGGCAAAGATACTATAGTGGTTTGTTATTTCCTTCTCCAGCTCATTTTTTAGATGAGGAACTGAGGCAATCCAAATTAGGTAACTTGAGCCTCACACAATTAAGGTAGTCATAAGCTGTATTTGAACTTTTGAAGATGATTCTCCTTGATTCCAAGCCCAGTGCTCTACTGTGCCACCTCACTGCCTTCATTCCTACATTTCCTATTAGAATTTTGCTATTTCTCTTTAAGGCACCACCATTCTTTTACCAGTTACTGAGGTTTATAACCTCAGAGTAAACTCTACTCCTCATTCTCCATCACCTCATAAATAAAATCACCTCCCAAATCACATTTGATTCTTTGTCCACAACATCTCTTTTCTTTTCCCTTATTTCAACTCACATGCCCTTCACTCTATGGACCTTTAACACATCACTTATAGTATTGCAATAGCATCCCAATTGGTCTCCTGGCATCAAGTTTTTCCTTTTTCCATTCCATCTTCCACACATGACAGTTATATTCTTAAAACACATCTGATTGTGTCACTTCCCTACTTGGAAAGCTTTAGTGACTTCTTATTGCCTCTAGAATAAATACAAATACTTTTGGCATCTAAAACCCTTCACAATCTGGCTCTTGCCTACTTTTCTAGACTTATACCACTCTTTTTTTTTTTTTACATCCTCTGAGGTCTAGCCATATTGACCTATTTAGTCTTATTCACAGATGATATTCCATTTTTTCAACTGCTTCTTAGAAAGAAGTTTCTTTACAAGTGTCACTTCCTACATGTGTGTTTTCCTATATGTATATGTTGGGTTTTTTTTCACTGAATGTAAACTCTTTAAAGGCTGCACTGGACTAGCAGGTAATGTACAATAATTTTTAATTTAGTCTTGAGATAGTCCATCCAACAGTGTTTTTGTGGAGGTTTTTGTTTTGATTGGTTAAGATCAGTAAAATGACAGATAAAATTTTCAGAATTAAATTAAAAGGAATCAATTTGAGGGATATGCTAAAAAGATAAGAGGATCTTAAGTTTGTTCAATAAGGATAAATAAGGAGCATAAAAAGACTTGAGGATGAGATTACTATCCACATTTTGAAAATATTAAAACCCTGCAGTTTGCTGTTCCTCTCAAAATTCTTTAGGCAGTGACTTAGAAGCAGAATGCCTAGAGTCTTTTTCTCCTGAAATATCATTTTGCTTTTACCCTGAGTATATTTAATTCATTGCAGTTGAAATTCATTTTGATTTTCAGTATGTTCAATACATTATATAGTTCAATGAAAAATCAGTAGGTATCTTAAAACTGTTTTCAAATGATTCATGTTATCCAAGTTTAACAAGCAAATCCATATAGATGAACATTAAAATGCAACCATATAAATCAGCTTAAAGGTTATGTTAAAGTTGATAATTTATAGACTTGTAATGTTGTTGATTTAAAATGACTCTAGTTTAATAGGATTCTTGAAGAAGGTTAATTTGGTTCAATTAGAATCTCAAATCAATTATAATTTTGAAATAAGAGTCCATCCATCATTGAGAATTTTATGGATTTTCTTTACAAAGCCTATTTTGTGAAGGGAAAGCATACCGAAATAATGAAGAACCTTACCTCCAGAATTTTGAAGGAATAGAATATTTACTGGTGCAGTAGTCTACAATGATCTAGTAATACTGTATAGTTCCTACTGTGTACAAAGTACAACTATAATAGATAAAGGCTACTTGGCCTTCCTTTATTTTTTGGAGGGTTTTTTTTAGATTTTTAAGTTCCTTGGAGCTTCATTCTTAGTTTCATGCTAAGATAGATCCATGTTACCCTTTACAGGCATGCAAAGTATTAATTGACTGCTATAAGTAAAATGAACAACGTTCAGTTATACTGAACTGTTTTCATTAAACTTCTTTAATCACTATTGTTTTATATTCTATCATTTATTCCTGCCATAGAAATTTAAGAAAAATAATCATATTTCAGAAACATAAGTGTCCCTTGTCTTGTTTTTTAAATTTGTAATAGGTTGATCAGAAGTGCTCCTGATGGACCAAGTGTATAAGAATTCATTAGCAGTTTCAATTTTGTAGATTGTCAGGAAGGTCATGAAGATACAAAAGAACACAAATAATCAGTAGTGAAAAATATAGCTATGCTCTTAAACCCCCAAATAAAGTTTAACTATAAACAAATATTAGAACAACCTTATTGTATTATAGTTCATCTAGAAGATGGTACTGGAGCATGGATCCCTCCTATGAAAGTTACAGGGAGTGTACTTTATACTTGTGACTGACTGAAAATTATCTAAACAGGATGTGTACTTCGGTCATTTTAAATTACAAAAAGAATTAGTGAAGCTTAGTAAATTAAGGCCGAATCTTAAGAGTCAGGAAAAACTTGTTCAGGTTCTGTCTCTAATGTTTAGGTTTGGGGTCAGTTTCATCCTGCCAAATCTCTAAACCAGACAGTAGGATATGGAGGAGCTGTGAATTTCTAACCACTCCAGTTCCATCCCCCCCCCCCAAAAAAAAAAAGATAGTATGATGGCAAACATCTGCATTCAGTGCTAGCTTTTCAAAAGTGCCAGATTTTTTAGGCAATATGAATCTTAATGGAATTGGATAATAGATTCAAAGATAAAGTGAAGTTCAATTATTTTATTCCAAATTTGTATAGCTAAGATCAATACTTAGTCTTTACTGGATGCTTTAAGGTCATGGTTGTAAGGTTTCTTGGTGCCTCTTCTATGTGGAAATGCCTTGGATTTTAAAAAACTACCATTGCAGCTCAAGCTATAGCAGGTCCTACCAGACAGATCTTTTTGACGGGTCAGCCCAGATAAAAGTTTTTAAAGGCCTTATCGACAAAAAGTGAGCCACCATTCTACCTGCACTCTAGACTCTTCTTTCTTTTTTGCCTGTTTTTTTGGTTTTTGCAAGGCAATGGGGTTGAGTGACTTGCCCATGGTCACACAGCTAGGTAATTAATTATTAAATGTCAGGTCAAATTTTAACTCAGGTAGGTCCTCCGGACTCTATCCACTACACCATTTAGCTGCCCCGCTAGACTCTACTTTCCTCTGAAAACTTACCTACTCCTGGGACCCTGGGCTTTGATTGCTGAATTTTAACCTTAGTTTGACCAGACCTACCTCATTCCCTTCTGAAATATTCCTTCCTTGCTACCATTTGTTCTGTTAGAATTTGGAGGGAAGAGTATGGTGCTCCTTGAGTAGTTTCTCTTTCTTGCTTATATTTCCTCTTACCCCTGCACCTTGATACAATGTCTGTCACTTAAGTACTTAATGACTTTTTATTCATTCATTTTGGTACTGGTTGGTGCTTTTTTGTTTGCTTATTTATATCACTTTACAATGCTTCTCTTTATCTTGATCTTTACGGCTTAAGAAAGTATCACTGCTGAATACCATATTCATGATGTCCATGAATTAAAAATGCCAATTGGTATGGAAATGTTTTTTAGGCTTCATAGATATTTTATATTGCCTTAATAGACACCATGAACAGCTGCAATACTCTGCAGAAAACGAAAATAAAAACTAGTATTTGTCTAATCTTGAAGTCATATGAAAAACCTGATGGAAAGTTCTTGGTACAAAGAAATGACCTCTTCATGGTACACATTGAAGACATAGACAAAAGCTTACATCTTATAAAACTCATTTTTTTTTTCAGGAATGCCAGTGTGAATGCAGTGTGTCAGCTTGCCTCTTAGGTTGTTTCTGTCGATTGTCATGCTCTAATCTAGAAATCTCTTGTCTTTTGATACACAGTGCTACCTTCCTAACAAGTTACTATGGTAATGGTTAAGCACAAAGCAGTTTCCTTCCTGTGCAGATGCTATTCCATATTAAAGAGGAGTATATTTCCTTTTATTTCTTATTTAATCTAGAAGTGGGGAGGTTATAATGATCTTGTTGGGAAGGAGAAAAGATTGACTAAAGGAAATGGGTGAATGAGAAGTCCCTATTTTCAGGGAAATGATAGAGACAAAAATATTCTTGTTTTCTGATTTTGTGTAGTATTATTCCAATTTCTTTCCTACTGCTAACTCTTAAGAGTACTTGAAGCATCAATTTAATTGCTTATGGATGAAAAGTATGCACATGATCTTTTACTGCTGAAGGACAGTAGATACGAGAAATTTTTAGTTTGATACTTATTTGGTCAGCATTGACCAAAGTATTGTGAATAATAGTATTATCAGGCTCAAATAGCAATAGATCCCTATTGACTTAGAGTACCAAAATTCAGCATTATCTATTTTGTATTTTTATTTTTTTAAACATTTTCTAATTAAATTTTTAACTAGACTACCCAGAAATTGACACCTGGTATAGAGACCTTTTTTTTTTCCTGGTTATGTTTACAGTTAAAATATCTTCTAAAGTTAGATACATTCATTTCTATTTTTTTAACCAAGCGAGTAGTTTTCCTTTCACACCTGGCCTTTTCCATTACTTGGATTGATTTGGTACATGGTGGTTTGATTCACAATATTTCTTAATTCACCACACAAAGTAATTGTGCTAGGAGTAGTACAAAGACTAACAGCAGTCTACTTTCAAGAAGTTTGCACTTTACTGAGGGAGGTGGCCTTATTTTAGCGACATATACTCTCTAGAAATCTCTTACTAGTTAATTTTCACATCAGTAGCAAGAGATGCTTTCAGTTTTTCATGATTACTTCCAAGTATCCTTTTATCATTTCCCATAGATCTCACCACTTAAAAAAGGGAAATAATGCTGCACAAATGGAACCATGTCATCAAGGACTTCCTGTAGGTTTAGTATTTAAAATAATTTTATTCTAAAGCCTTGGGCTATTTTTAAAGTAGTCTATTTTCTTTAATCTGAAAAATGTTCCTCCCTCAAATTCCACCTAGAAATGCACCCTAATTGACTTTCTGTTTTCCTCAGGTAGATATATATATAGGTTGGAGGGGTTTTTTTGGGGGGAGGTGTTGGTTTCTTGTCTGTAGTAATTTATGAAGATAATCTACTTGGGCATGTATATGCTAATGAGGTCTCCATCAATGAAATGGTAAAAGCACAGATCCTTAAAGAATTGAATTATATTACTCACTAAAGTTGGTAGCTTGGTGAAAGCTCTCCCTTTTTTCATCTATATTCTATAACTTTAGTAAATGAGAAAGTTTGTAGATTTAGAGTTAGAAGGAATTTAGAAGTTATCTAGTCAAAATGCTGCTTGGTAGAAAGGGAAACTAAGGACCAAAAGGGCTAAGTGATTGACCCAAGGTCACACTGATAGCAAAACTAGGATTTTGTTTCAGATCCCTGACCATAAAGCTAGTGTTCTTTCCATTATATATCACAGCTTCCTAGTTAATACCAATTATATTTCTTACATTATTGTAGATAATTTTCTTAGTTGGTGCCTTTGATTCTGATTGACTAGTGTTAGAAAAGTTCTACTAATTACTTCTAACCTTCATCTCTAGATTGAAATCAGGCTGCAGAAACTATGCTTAGTACTTAGAACCTGAAATGTGCATATGGACCTGTCACTAATTCCAAGAGGATTTATTCTACTGGATGTTAGAAGAGTTCTGAAGAAAAGTCTTCACAGAGACAATTTAAAATGAATTGTAAAACAAATAGAGAAATTACAAAGGGTTATAAAAAGAAAAATCACCAGGACTTACAGTAGTGTTATAAAATGTCTTCTCAAATGTGGTCTGACAGATTTGGGGAGAGGTAAGGAGGGGAACACAGTTAGCAGTGTCTAATTTTTTAAAAACTGTTGGCCATTGGAATGATGGTGTGGGTATTAGAAGCCAAAGCAAAATATTTTTAGATCTTCATTGCCCTGTGTACACAGAACAGATTAGAGATGGGAGGAGTAATGTGAAAAGTATGTGGTGAAGGTGTTCTGTAGCGTAGGTGATATAATTTGTCACAGATGCACCTAAAGGAAACTTGGATTACAGTAAACAGTTGTATTTAGCATCTGGTAGAATACTTTAATTTTTGAGTGTCAGATTAAGATTTACTTGATTTTTAATCTTGGGTTGATGCAATCAAATCTACTTTGCATTATAGAACATTGCAAAGTTTGAACAATTCATAGGACATGGTATTGAAGAGTATAAATAAATCACTGTTAGGGATTGGTCATTTAGATAATGAAGTAATGAAATTTTTAGCCATACCAACAAGGAAATAAACCAAAAATATGTTTGCATAAACCTTAGGAGTTTCACAGAAATGTAAAGGTTATTTCTCTATTTGATGATCTGGTAAGAACATAACCACCCAGGCAGGAATAGATGAATAAGTGAACAAATGATTAAGAATTTAATGAAGGGCAGCTAGGTGGTGCAGTGGATAGAGTACTAGCTCTGGACCTGCATTCAAATCTAGCCTCAGACACTTAATAATTGCCTGGTTGTGTGGCCTTGGGCAAACCACTTAACCCCATTGCCTTAAAATAATTTTTTTTTAAAAAAAGAACTTAGAGGATGTACCAAGTTAATTCTTAATACAAGTTGAAATGTGAAAATGCAAAAAAATAAAGGGTTGCTTGTGTGAGTTCAGAAGAAAGAAATGAGAGATTTTCTCATTTGGTAGATTGTAAACTCCTTACCTACAATGATTATATCTTATTCATCTTTGCATCCTTCCAAGTCCTTTGAACTTGCCAGACATTCAAATATTTGTTAAATTGGTGAGAGTTAGCATTTATGAGAACGATACACATTAAGATTCCTGATTAATGGACCAGGAATATATGTCCATGCATAAAAGTCCCCAAGCACAGTGAGAAGTACTTTCTTCTTTACTCATTCTTAAAATTAAATCTGAAAATATTTGTACCATTGACATTTTAATAGAGTGAGTTTATTAGGATAGCTTAAGCTTATTTTTTTGTCTCTTAGAAATTAACGTATCAGGGGCAGCTAGGTGGCGCAGTGGATAGAGCACTGGCCCTGGAGTCAGGAGGACCTGAGTTCAAATGCGGCCTCAGACACTTAATAATTGCCTAGCTGTGTGGCCTTGGACAAGTCACGTTGACCCCATTACCTTAAATTTATCAAGTCTATAGGGTTGCCACCTTTGGAAAATACTTTTTAAGGCATATTATTGTAAAAATATCAAGCATATTATTTTAGTTATTTACAGTTTAATTCCTACCTATTTAATAGATATCTTAAGAATCTGATTTTATCGTTCAGACATTCCTTCACTGTTGTAGATTGAAATAACTTCTGTATGATCTTCAGAAGTTGCAAGGATCAAAATGTTATATTACTCTCCCAGTAACCTAATGATAGGTTGTATTTTGGGTTGTATTTAGTTGATTTCTCTGACAGAAAAGCATGCAGGTCATCACAGGGCCAAGATACAAAGCTTTTCAAATATGGTAGCACCTGCCACAACTTGGATTTGACTGGCATGTTTTTTTTAGAACTTTGGGCTACTTCTACTTCACGATGATGAATCAGAGAAGGATTTTGTTTCATTCTTCAAATTTAGTATTATGAGTATTGCTTAATTCATATTCTACTCCTCCAGAGTGACCTAATTAAATGATGTAGTTGGTTTCACTTCTTTATTGACAGTTAAAGAAGAGGTTTACCATGAATAGACCTGTGCTAGGCATGTAAGTATTCAAATAAAATAAAAGTTTTTTTGATTGGTGGGGTTTTTTGGTGAGGAAAGGGGGAGAAACTAAATGTGTGTGCATGCATTTTAATAGCTCTTGGCTTTAAAATCATGAGTTGAAAGAGTTAATACATGAAATGCTCTAATTGTATTTGAATTTTCTGCTCTTGATTGTGTACATGCACATATAATTGCACTTTTATTTTTTAAACTGGATCTTTGTTTTTTTGAATTTTACATTTTTTCCCCCAATCTTGCCTCCCTCCCCCCACAGAAGGCAGTCTGTTTGTCTTTGTTGTTTCCATGGTATACATTGGTTTAAGTTGAATGTGATCAGAGAGAAATCATATCCTTAAGGAAGAAAAATAAAGTATGATAGAAAAATTGTGTAAGATAATGGGTTTTGTTGTGTTTTTTTTTTTTATTAAAGGTAATAGTCTTTGGCCTTTGTTCAAACTCCACAATTCTTTGTCTGGATACTGACGATATTTTCCATCACAGATACCCCAAAATTGTGCCTGATTGTTGCACTGATGGAACTGATGGAATAAGCGAGTCCATCAAGGTTGATTATCACTCCCATGTTGCTGTTAGGGTGTACAGTGTTTTTCTGGTTCTGCTCATCTCACTCAGCATCAGTTCATGCAAATCCCTCCAGGCTTCCCTGAATTCCCATCCCTCCTGGTTTCTAGTAGAATAATAGTGTTCCATGACATACATATAACACAGTTTATTAAGCCATTCCCCAATTGATGGACATGTACTTGAATTCCAATTCTTTACCATCACAAAGAGGGCTGCTATGAATATTTTTATACAAGTGATGTTTTTACAAACCTTTTTCATAATCTCTTCAGGGTACAGACCCAGAAGTGGTATTGCTGGATCAAAGGGTATGTACATTTTTATTGCCCTTCAGGCACAGTTCCAAATTGCTCTCCAGAAAGGTTGGGTGAGGTCACAGCTCCACCAACAATGTATTAGTGTCCCAGATTTCCCACATCCCTTCCAGTCATTGTCCTTTCTGGTCATATTGGTGGACCTGTGATTGATTTTACTTAGTATAGTTTTGTACCTACCTGTCTGCAAATTAGAATCATTTTGTATTGTCTTGGACACTGAGAAGTTAAATGAGTTGCCCAGGCTCACAGTCAGACGCAGAACTTGTTTCAAGGCCTTGCTGATCTGTAACCCAGTCTCTAGTCACTGGGCCAACAATGCTTTGTCTTACAGGACTGCCTTTGTTGAGAACTAAGAAAAATCCTGATAGTCAGAAAAGCAAAAATATTAGCTGTGTGACTCTGGCAAATTACTTAAACCTCTGGGAAGCCAGGGAGCTCTCTTTAAAGTCTATAGGTTGAAGAACAGCCTAGTTTTCTTCCCTGGGGATGGATTCCCTTTATCAATCACATGTATAGAACAGTAAAAGAAATAAAAAATACCCAACTAAAACTTATTTTAGCTACTGAAGCATACTTAAGACTGTCAGTGCCACTGGTAATACCATTTAATAGATGTGCACAATGATTGAGGGAAATAGAGCCATAAATTTAATGTAATAAACTCTAGAGGAAAGAAGGTGGGGGGGGGGTAAGGAGGGGAGGAATCTTTTTGCTAACCAGTCTTTCTCTGTAATAAATATTTCTGTTTTTCTTCTATTCTTAGTCATCTGTATTGAACAAATATAGGTTCTTAAGTTTATAGTTTTGTTGAAACTATATCCTTAAACGATTATCTGGAAAATCAGCTCCCTAATAATGATATATAAATGATTCTATATAGAATTGCAATGCTTCACTTTTTAAAAAAGGTAAATCATGTTACACTTGTAAAAAATACATTTCTTTCCACGCTTCACACTTAGATTCCTTAATCTAAATGCTACCTTCTCCTGAAAGAGGCATTTCCTCCCCACAATTATTTTGTGTTTGCTTTCATTAAAGTTATATTCATTTGTGCCCATGTTATTTCCTCAATAGACTGTAAACAATTTGAGAATGGGAATGGTTTTACTTATGTCAGTTTTTCCAGTGATAAGCATGTTGCTCAATAATGCTTATAGATTATTTTTAGTTTTTTTTTTTCTTGGCATAGATGAAGACAACCCATATATTCTGGAGCTAGCAAAGCAGTATTGACCTATTTTTAATTCTTATAACATCCTTACTATGACTTCAGGATGTCTGTCTAATTTAAGATTACTTATGACTAAACCAAGATTGTGACTTCCTGTGCAGCTTTTTTTTTCCTTTTAAGGAAAATGAACGTTTTTATTTCCTCACCAGTATTTTTTACTTTTTTCTTTGCTTGTAACTAAGTACTCATTTCAGAATTCTTGAATGACAAAAGAGCTTTTGGATGCTAATTTAACAATGATAAACTACTTCATTATTTGACCATCACATTTTTTTTTCTTTGAAACTAATCTGTTTTTAATACTGGCAGACAAAAATTTGGAGGTTTTTTTTTTATTGACTTACACCAATAAATTTTGAAAGAATACTAGAACCATCAATATATGTTTACATTTAGCTGTCATCTGGATCTTAAATTTCTTTGGTCAAAAAATGATGCAGCACCCTTTTCTTAATGGTTTTGGGATTGGTGAAGGAGAAGAGCCATGGCTTTGCTGATTGTGGTTTAACTTCCTTCCTGAGAATTAGCTTCTTTGAGTATACTTGTCTTTGGGCATAGAAATTTCTCTCCCTTCTGTTTCTAAATTTAACTGATTTAAACCCAAAGTTGAAACCTACGATAAGCCTACTAACTTTATTGGTTCCTTTCTTCCAGAGACATCTCTGGCCTAATCCCTAAATTACATTTCTTCACTAATATTACTACTAGACAGTTGATTGCTTCATTCTGGCATCTACTCTCCTCTTGTTCCTTCAAAATGTATTTTCTAATACAAATGCATTCTGCAAATTCAGAAATGGTTAAAGTAAATAGTGCATGTAAGAGAGAATCATGCCCAACAGCCACACTGTGACTTCTAAGATTTCTCACCGAATCTTTAAAATTTCCCAGTTTAGCTATTCCATCTGATCTTTTTGTGGGTAAGAATCTACCCAGAGAAAGTTCCCTAAAATGAAGGACTTCCTCAGTACTGATTTGGTATCTTCCCATTTGTGCATTCTGAACATAATTTACCTGTTCTTTAATCCCATGCCCACTTCTCGTATGCTTTCACCCCCATGACTGCATCACAAAATTTCAAATGCAATCAGTTATATCAGGGATTCTTGATCTTTTTTGTGTACTTTGATGGCTAGGGGAAACTTATAGACCTCTTCTTAAATGCATAAAATAAAATGCAAGAGAATACAAAGGAAACTTTTTATATTGATATATGCTTATCAAAGAGAACCCTAGATCATCTTGTCCATCCCTTCCCTATTTTAAAGTTCAGGAAATTGAGACCCAGAGAAAGTGGCCTCTTCCCCCACCCCCCACAGGGTAGTAAGTTTCATCATCTCAAGAATATAACAGACCATCACAAAGGAACAAGTTAAGTCCAAAATGTTGTAAGGTTATTATTTAATTTCTACTGTTATCCCTTGTGGAACAGACATGGCTTCTGTGAGTTATGAAAATTTTAAGACTATAGCTCCACAGTACTGTGCTTTTTTTTTAAACTTTGATTTTTATACTTTTCTTCTTGTTCCTTACTATCAGTGTACCTATAATTACCAAAACTATTTGCTGTGTATGGAAATAAAATCACAATGTTTGTAAGAATTGGGTATATAGTAATTAAATATTCCTGAGACAGGACTCTCCTAAGTAAAGTATTTGAACTTTATTAATACATGGACTTACATATCTTGGCTACTCGGATCTCTTCATTTAAATGAGGTTTAGGGGTGTCTGAATCCCACATTCAAAAGTGTTAATAAATTACACGTGTTCCAGGAATCTTCCATAGTTATTTATTTTTCATGGATTTTTTTCTAGCATTTCTGGGATTCTCCATTTTTACTATTATTAGCAGTGATGAGGATGGTACTTTTGAACTTCCTTTTTTATCATAACTTTCCTCCTATGCTTATAGGTCTGTTCTATTTAGTCCTTGGTCTGTTTTCCTTAGGTTTGGCTACAGACCTCTTTCAGCTCACTTTTTCATTTTCTAAAGAGCATGGTTTTTAACCAAGCTGACATCTATAAGTTCAATTGATCTCTTTTTAAAAGTTCTTTGACTATTGAAATAGCTTTGTGTACATTCATATTTACAATGCAAACATCCTAGTATTAAAAAGGAGTATTCAAGTTTCAACTTAATGACTATGTAATTCTTGGCAGAGTCACTTCTGAACCAGTTTTCTCATCTACATTATTAATTTTAGTATTGAGGGAAAATAATTTGTAAACTTTTAAATCGTTATAAAGTACCTTTTAGTATTATAAATGTGTGAATGAGTGACCTTTTGTTATAAATAGCTTTCAGTCCTCTGTTACCCAGTATCAGTGATTAAGATGTCATATTAGAATTCAGGTTAGCTAACTTAATAGCCGAGTTTTAAATGAGATCTTTTATTTGAGGTTTGTTTTTTGGGTTTATATAACTTATTAATAATAGCATTTTGTAGGGCTTTTAAGGTTTGCAAACAAAATTTAGATGTATTATTTCATTTGTTCTTACAAGAACCTTTTTTTTAGGTATAAATGCTTTCATTATTCCCATTTTAGAGAATGAATCAGAGAAGTTAAGTGATTTGCCAAGAAGTTACTCAGCTAGTAAGATCTTAATGATTATACAAGTCCAAACTGAGCACTCTCCAATGATAGTAATAAGGATAGCTAACATCGATCAAGTACTTTACAAATATTTTATCATCAACAACAATGGAGGCGGGGTGTTGTTGTTATTCCTATTTTCCATATAAGTAAATGACTTTACCCCAGCTAGTAAATGTGTTGAAGCTAAATTTGACTCATGATGGCCTAATTCTCTATCCTAAATACCCTTTACAATTTCACATATTAACTATTGACTGTTTTAAAGCCTTTCTTTTGTTCTCTTTCCCCAGAATCATCATGTTTCAAGTTTTAAATTTCTCAAATATCTTTTCAATTTGATTTATTATTTATTTTTGGAAAGGCAGTGGAGTTAAAGTGATTTGCCCAAGATCATACAGCTAGGTAATTAGTGTCTGAGACTGAATTTGGACTCCGGTTCTCCGGACTCCAGGGCCTGTGCTCCATTCACTGTGCCATGTGGCTGCCTCCAAGTAATGTCTATTTTTAAATTTCAAAATTTCAAAATTCAAGGGGCAGCAGATGGCATAGTAAATATAGCACCAGCCCTGGAGTCAGGAGGACCCGAATTCAAATTGGCTTCAGACACTTAATAATTAGCTGTGTGACTTTGGGCAAGTCACTGCCTTGCAAAAACAACAACAAAAAACTGTGAATTGATCCAGCCATTTTTTTGAAGACAATTTAGGAAGAGTGAAACAAAACCAGGACATTAATCACAATAACTTTTTTTTTCTTTAAAAAGATTTTACTCATTTTGAACTATACAATTTTTTCCCCAGTCCTGCTTCCCTTCCCACCCACAGAAGGCAGTCCATTTGTCTTCACATTGTTTCCATAGTATACATTGATCTAAGTTGAATGTGATGAGAAAGAAGTCTTATCCTTAGGGAAGAAAAATAGGGGCAGCTAGGTGGTACAGTGGTTAAAGCACCGGCCCTGGAGTCCGGAGTACCTGGGTTCAAATCCGGTCTCAGAATAATTACCTAGCTGTGTAGCCTTGGGCAAGCCACTTAACCCCGTTTGCCTTGCAAAAACCTAAAAAACAAAAAAAAATTACATTTCTAAGTAAAGTCTTCCCTAATTTAAATATAAGACATTCAATCATTTTATTAGGCTTAAATATCATTGAAATGGGACACCTAAAAAACTTAGGTTTGGTGCCACTCATTTGAGAACTAGGGGCCTCAGGGCTTAGAACTTTTTCCTCTTCACTGGTTCCTGTAGCTTGAATAGGGGTGAGGAGTGGGGGGCTAAGATGAGTCATGAAATAGTAGAACATGTTTTGGCTGGTGAGTCAACTTGGATTCTGCTCTTGATTTTTACCATTAAGTGGCTGTTTTATTTCAAGGTTACTTGATCTCTCTGGACCTTTGATTTCTAGCAGTACAATAAGATATTTAAACTGAATGATCTCTAAGTTTCTAGCTTTGATTTTTGTGGTTTGGGGCTAGGAAGCTTTATAAATAACCTGGAGTGTTTTTGATGTAATATCCCAAAAGATAACTTGACTATACTGCCAAAGGATCTTATAAATTTTGTGAATTATTTTATAGGGAAAATAGAGAATAAGATCATCTAGGAGATACAAAGTATTTAATCTGAAACTTACCATATTATCTTTAACTTAGATGGTCCTACCTCTTGACTGCTTGACAGATACTTTTAGGAAATTCAACTTGGAATTTCTTAGTTTTAGTCTCCTATATCACCTACTTCCAAGAGTTTGAAGTTTAGAAAAGTACTAAGGGGGGGTGGCTAGGTGGTCCATTGAATAGAGCAGGGGCCCTGGAGTCAGGAGTACTTGTTCAAATTGGGCCTTAGACACTTAATAATTACCTGGCTGTGTGGCCTTGGTCAAACCACTTAACCCCATTGCCTTGCAAAAAAAAAAAAAAAACCTTAAAAAAGAAAGAAAATTACTTATCACAAACAAGCTCCAAAGGCAGCCCTGACATTTTAAACTTTAAAGTACCAGGAGCAAACCATGAATTTTCCTGAGTACCCGGAATTGTAACATTTTTTCTGCTTTAGTCAGTTTCATTTAGCATTCTGTCACTCTTCTTTTGAAAAAAAAAATCTTTTATTGAGAACTTGCCTTCATGTTAAGCTTTCATTTAAAAAGATTTAGATGTAGTAGAATGACAATCTTGGTATCCTCATGAATTTTTTAGTGAGAGTAGCAAGAGATTTTTTTTTCCTCAATAGAAAAAGAAAAGAGCTTTTTAAAAAAAACCGATTAGTGGTACAGTTGATAGAGCACTGGCCCTGGAATGAGGAGTACCTGAGTTCAAGCCGGCCTCAGACACTTAATAATTGCCTACCTGTGTGGCCTTGGGCAAGCCACTTAACCCCAACTGCCTTGCAAAATAAAAAATGGTTGAACACCACTGACACAAATAATCAGGCATATAAAATAAAAAATATTTTCATTAGGGATAAATATGTTGAATTTATTGTGATAACTAAGATAGCTTTTTGTTCATCTTGTTATTTATACTGAGACTAATTGATATTCAAGTGATTTTCTAAAATCATAACTGTTAATATGGCATCCATCTGTGTGTTTTCAAGAGACAACTTCATTGTTATTGGCCCTTCCCCTTCCTAGAGAGGTAGATCCCCTTTTAACAAAGTATAATTTTGAAAGATGAAGGAAAATTTTTTTTCTTAGCACAATCAATCAACACAAATTTCACCATGGAGGCATAATATTACCCTTCTCCAAAAGAGCTAGCTAGTTTGAGGCCCAGCACAGTCTTTTATCATTTTGCAGCATTTTTTTCTGTGACAGTTGTTCTTTCATTTACATTGTTGTAACTATTTTATAGATTTACCCATTTCTTGTAAATCAGTGGTCCAGAGGCAGGCTTTAAATTGATCTGTCCTATTTTTAAAAATCACTATTTCACTATAGTGAACTCTGTTCACTAGTCATTTCTATTACCCACTCCCTCATCCCATTGGCAAAAAAATGTGACCTTTTATGAAATGGAGAAAGAGAGTAGAATTTGTTTTCTCTATAGGAAAGAAACTTAGAGGTAAGAGCTAGCTGGTAAACAAAATATTGGATGGTAGAACCTTGATAGAAGACTTAGTATAATTAAATTAATGTAAGGAATTTGTATCAGTAAAAAAATTGAGTTCTGTAGCTAGAATTAATTTTGGAGGGGGTGGTTACTCTCTTATGCAAAGATATTTTTATTGATAACTATCAAAATTATGCTGATACCTTTATTTTGAAAGGAAATTCTTGATTTAGAATAAAATGTATATTGTAAAAATTTATTAGTCTCTGCATAGTACATGTTGATAAATTTGAAAATTGTCATTTGCTTGTATTACTACTTCATAATATTGAGATTTTATAAAAATTTTTCCCAAATGACTTTTATACCTTCCTAAAAGAACTCTAAAGGAAAATGTTTCTAGTAGAATTTCTTTAATAGTGACTTTTGAAGGCTCTCCTTTCTCCTCAAATATGTTCTGTCTATTCAGCATCTTAAGTAACCAAAAAAAAAATTCCTCTTTAATACCGTTGGAGGAAGCCTTCATTAATCCTCAGAGTCTTAAAACATCAGTGTAATGTTTTTGCTAAGGAAATTGTCCCAGACCAGCCTGTGTAATTTATAAGAATGGACTGAAATTTGTGGGATATGGACCCATTTTTTAAAAAAAAAATTTCTTTTATTAAAGATTTTGAGTTTTACAATTCCCCCCCATCTTACTTCCCTTCCCCTCACCCCACCCCCATTTTCTAAATTTTTAACAAAGACTAGGGAAAGATATATGACAAACCAAAATGCCAAGTCAAATATTCTCTATAGAGACTTACAATTAGCTTTATCTGGAAGATTTTTCTTAATCAAGAAGTTACTGTCCCATTTTATGTCTTAGGTTTTCATAATTTTTAAAAGCTTAATTCTGAGGTTTTAGATCTGAAGTAGCTATATCCTATGTAACTACCATTCTCTGCTACCAGACTTTGATCTCATTAGTGAACCATTAAGTAGAACCCATAATTGGTTTTGTTTTTTTTTTAATTGGGCTAGTATGTAAATCTCTGCTATTGATAGCATATAGAGAGACAGAAGAATTATTCTGTACCTGTTGTTTCCTTCACAGAGAGCTAGTGACATCTGACAAAGAACCATGATACCTGGCTGAAACTCCAGGATGGAAGTAATGCACAAGTCACTTTATAAAAGCCCAACACTGTAAATCGTACGTAACAGCTATATGCAAACTAGTAGTGAAAGTTAATATTTTTAGAAGGAAAAAACCTTTATTTGGCTCTTTGTAGCCTAGTAGTTACTAATGAAATAGCTATTTCACAAATCCTTAGAACATGCAGAAGGCAGAGGAGTAAGCAGTAGCACAGATCCCATAGGAATATAAAATGATGATGGGGGAGGGGAGAATAGTAGCTATAAATACTATATCCTTTTTCTATACCAGTCTAAGATAGTTTTCTCATCTTTTAATCTCCATTTTAAACCATCTATCTCCATCCTCCTAACCTGATCCCTTAAAAGTATAAAGCTGTAAGTTTCTGATCAATGTGTGTACATACATACATATATATATACATATATATATTTATATATATATATATATTTAGTGATGAGCACTTTTTTCAGGGAAAAGTCTATTTGATAGCAATCTTGTCTTGTCTTTCATGTTGACTAATAAAGATATGAAAGAACAGTTCTGAAACAAATTGAAAAAAATTTTAGAATATTGCTCTTTAGCTCTGGGCTAATTGTCATCATTGAGTAGTGCAAGTTAAACTATAGGAGAGAAATTAAAAATCAAATTTGTGAAAATAATTTAGATTATGAGAAGGATAAATTATTTTCCATTTAATTAAGACTATATTGAAAGTGTACAATGGTTAACACTTGTCCAGTGAACAGTGTTAATTTTATAAGGAAACAAACTCATAGATCATAAGATACACAATCTAATAATGTGATTTTTGTGTGGTTACCCACCTAAATGAGAATTCTGAAGTTGCTGACATTTCCCCCATGGCTGAGTTTGACTTTTCATGGTCCTTGATGTCATCTGACCCTACCCACCCAATTAATTTGTGGTGATTTGTTATTTTGGCTTGGTGTTTTGTTTTTTTTTTAATCTAGATTTCAACTGATAAAACCTTTTAACTGATAAAACCTTTTGAAGAGATATTCCCATTTCAGTATATACACCTGCTGATGCTTTATCACTTTTTTTTTTCAAAGCAGTGGGGTTAAGTGGCTTACCCAAGGCCACAACAGCTAGGTAATTATTAAGTGTCTCAGGTCGGATTTGAACCCAGGTACTCCTGACTCCAAGGCCGGTGGTCTATCCACTGCACCACCTAGCTGCCTCTTTATCACGTTTTTATTTGAATATTTCTGAAATATTTTCTAATTGTAGTTATAAAAATAAGCATATAAGCTTATATTTTTAATGATTTCTTCCAATTTACTTGAATATTATCCTTTTTGAATATGCAAAAGGACAGTGGTATCAGTGAACTATATGATAAATAGAAAATGCTTAAGTTTATTATCAGTGAATCCAAAGTGCTTAATTTATGGCATAGCTGGCATGCTCTTTTAAAGGTATTTTAAATATATTTAAGTATATTGCCTGCTAGCTATTGTAAACAAGTTTAATCAACTTATGCAAAATAGTATACATTTTGAATTTTTTATAAAATATTTATATAAAATAATTCGTTGATAGTTCTTGTCAAGTTTGTGTTTAATTGACTGAACTATTCTCATGATGTAATGTAGATTCAGGTATTCATCTCAGAATCTAACTTTAAATTTACATCTTTGATGGATATTTCCCCTTTTCATTTAAATGAAAAGAATATACTTTTATGTCTCCAACTGGATTGAAACATTGCCCAGTTTTTTGTCTTTTAGCTAGGAATTTCAGGTAGGTTACACCATGTTGGTCTACTAGTTTATGTGGACTAGCTAATTTAGACATATTTAAAGCTTTTTTTTTTTTTTTGCTAGAAAATATCAGAATATGGAGGCTTCTTTAGCCAAAAGGTCTTGTAATAAATAAATAAGTACATTTGACTTTTGATTATGGCTTGTTTGGGGCTTGTCAGATGCATTGTAATTCCTGATTTAAAAACTATAAGTTTATACTTCAGTGATTTCCAATAAACAGTTGTGATAATATACAAATGTTTATAACTAATTGATATGTTGCTGTAAGTATCTCTATTGAACCAAGGTGACTTGAGATTTGACTAGGAGATTTATAAAGCCCTAGCTTTTTTTAAAGATCCTAGTGTCAGAAGTAAGTTTTTCATGGTTTTTAATTAGTATTGCAGTTTCAAAGTGTCACTAATTCAGATTATGCATAAAATAAAAGTAGCACCAATTAAATTATAGACTTGTTATTCTGAAGTACTTAAATTTGTTTGGGAAAGATTTAAAGATTAGTTTGGTCTTGGTTTTTCAGTGAGCTTGCTTGCCAGACCTTTTGGTGAGTCATTTAACCCTTTAGCTTCAGTTTCTTCATCTATCAAAGAAAATCATTATATTTATAACTGCTTTATCATATTGAATGTCTAGAGATTATAAATTACCTTTACCAATTCAAATCACTCTTGTTTGTGATTTAGTGAATCTTTTTCTCAAAAGCTTTTATAGGACATCTTTCAGGGGACTCATGAGAAGTTTTAATTTCTAATATGGTAAACATCTATAGCTATAATCCACATAAACAAAAACTCATTGAACAATTCTCAGCAGTGTAAAGAGAGATCCTGAGACCAAAATATTTTACAATAGCCAGCTTAAATTTAAGATGCCTGAAGCACTGAAAAGTTAAATGATTTTACCTAGTCTTTTTGACTCAAAAGAAGGCATCCTATCTCCTTTTTAAACTGCCACTATTTTGAGATTCAAATGATATCATTTCTATAGCTTTATACTTTTAGCTATTATCAATTTATGGTACTAAGCTTATGAAGTAGAAATTGATAAGAAGTAAGTTTCTTCCTTACTCTAAGGATTAGTTTTAATTAGCACGTGATTTCTCTAATTCTTGAATGTTGAACTGTTATAATTAAAATACTTTGTATTCACTGATTCTCATACATTCTCTTTTATAAACGTTTCATATTAATACAAATGGATTAATGGTTTTACCACTTTTTTTTAAGGCAATGGGGTTAAGTGACTTGCCTAAAGTCACACAGCTAGGCAATTATTAACTCTCTGAGGATGGATTTAAACTCAGGTCCAGGACTCCAGGGCTTGTGTTCTATCTACTGAGCCACTGCACTGGTTATACAGCTTTCTTAACCCAAGTTGTACTCTAAATGTCTGCTACTTTTTTTGACTACTGTAGGTCAGATTCTATCATAGTCTCAAAGGGTTAACCATTTTATTGTGTTTACCATATGGAAATTGTTCTGTTCTTTTCTAAAGAAGCTTTGTTTCTGCTTGCTTTTTTATATTAGAGGATCTCTGGAGTCTAAATTATTTGAAGACAGAAGTGGAATAGAAATCTACAAATGTGTAGTCAGCATTTTTAGAGTCAACAGCAAAGTAGGGGAGTAGTTAAATTTGGTAAAAGTACTAAAGAGAGACCTAGTACCGTTATATTTAATAACTCTGCTTTTTAAATGCCTTAATCAGATTGAAATAGCCATTGGTAGTGCCTTTAGTATTTGAATACCATTTCTGGTCACCCTGCCTAGAAATCTTGTCAGCCTGGATTAAGATGAAGACTAGAATTATAATTCCTAGTTTAAGACAAAAGTTTTAATAGTTTTATTCCTTCAAGGAGTGCTGCAAGTTTATTTTTCTCATTAAATTTATGAGTACAAGTAACTCACTGGAATAAAACTTTGTATCAGTTATAATCTGATTATCCTGTTTAGATCCCTGCCCTGATATAACATTTTTTACTCTCTTGCCTAAAGCATTATTCAACTTTAAATGCTTTTGACTTAACATGGTTAATTTTCTAAAAGGCGTTTTCATGGAGATTTGGAGTTTCATTTATATGGATTTTTTTTTAACCAATCCTTACCCTCTCCTACCCCCAAAGCGGGACATCTGTTACTATCTTGTTTGCTAAAGCTTGGGAGGTATTCTCTTTGTTATACTCTTCTACCTCCTTTCCTCTGTTCTGGATCCATGAGGAGGGTGTTTTAAACTAAATATCTAATTTTCTAATAGTGTAATAATATTTTATATGTGTGTATATATATATATATTATCTATATACATAGATATCTAATAATCCAATAATATAATATATTGACTTTGGAACCAGATGTTTGCCACAAGCAAATTAATACAAAAATGTCCAGGAAAACAAAGTTAAAACAAAAGCAAACTGATCCCTGCCTTCTAAAAATTTGCTCTATAGTAACTGATCTAGTATCTCTGTTCAGTTAATAAGTAAAATATACATAATGCAGAAATATATCATAAATGTTACCTGAAATTAAATGACTTATAGTGATAATATACCTGTTTTGGTATGGCATTTTTCTTTCAGGAATTGTTGGATAAGTTTTTAATAGCCAATGCTACTAATCCAGAGAGCAAGGTCTTCTATCTGAAAATGAAGGGAGACTACTTCCGGTACCTTGCTGAAGTAGCCTGTGGAGATGACCGAAAACGTAAGCATGCTTGTTTTGATGCTATTTAAACAATTTGCAAAAATTTTTAAGGCATACTCAAACAAAGATCTATACAGTGCCCCAAATAATGGGGAAAGGCACAAAGTGTGTTGTGATGGGTTATGGAGTCTATGAGGAAAAACTAATGACCTCTCATCCTTCCCCTTTGTCCTTCCAAATATTGCAAGTTCAAGGATCTTTGATTTCTTTTTTTTTCTTTTTTTAATTTATTTTTATTAAAGATATTATTTGAGTTTTACATTTTTCCCCCAATCTTGCTTTCCCCCCCCGCCCCCAGAAAGCACTCTGTCAGTCTTTACTTTGTTTCCATGTTGTACCTTGTTCCAAAATGGGGTGTGATGAGAGAGAAATCATATTCCTAAAGAGAAGAGAAGTCTAAGAGGTAACAAGAAGGGATCTTTGATTTCATAGGTTGTAGGTATTCCTTCTACCACACAGATTGCAGGGTTTGTTTCAGAGAATTACTGTGTGAAAAAGAATTCATCCCCTGTAGCCAACCTTGTGATGCATCTTTAATTGACCTTTTCTAAAACTGAGGAGTTGTAGGACCCTAGAGAATCACTGTAATTTAAATCTTAATTTTTTTTTCCTGTCTTCATTAAACTAAACCAAACACAGGACTGATTTTCATATGTAATAAATACTGATTTGGTTAATTTGAATAAAAGTCTACAGTTTTAAATGAAAATTCGAATACTAAGAGAAGTGTTGCTTCCACTAAAACTTAAACTCATGACAAAAGGATGCTAAATAACCTAAGTAAGAATTTTCATTATTATATTTTTTTTCTCCCTATTTGTAGAAACAATAGATAATTCCCAAGGAGCTTATCAAGAAGCATTTGACATCAGCAAGAAAGAGATGCAACCTACACATCCAATTCGCCTGGGGCTAGCTCTTAACTTTTCTGTATTTTACTATGAGATTCTTAATAACCCAGAGCTTGCCTGCACATTGGCTAAAACGGTAAGGTGTTTGTTTGGAATTTTTCTTTTAATGTAAATCTTTTGAAATGTTTGTGAAAGTTAATTTCTTCCCCTTATCTACTTTACACACATAGAAAAGCCCATCAATTTTTTAAAAAAACTTTTGTTTCCTATTCTTGCTTTTCTTTTGATTATAAGCATCAGGATGTCTCTGAAATCACGGTAGTTAATAACACAGGAATAATTAAACCATCAGAAACTCTGAAGGAAATAGTTTATCAGGATTTGGATTCGGGTTTTAAAATCTTGAAGTAATTTTTCTCATACCTGTGTTTTATCAGTAAGATGGTTTCTGAGTAAGAAGTTAGACTACTAATGACTGAAATAGTTCACATTGCTCCAAAATATGCTTATAAATAATAAAATATAGTATTTCCTCTAGAAGAAGTACTTGTTTTTTTAACGTAGAAGAACCACAAGTCAAACCCAGTGAGTTCAGTACTGCCCCCCCCCCCTTTTTGTATATATTAATAGTATTTTAAATTGTGATCATTAGGACATTTTTGAAGACATGTGAAATTTATAGCTTAAAGGATCTTTAAAAGTACAAATAATTATTATGTTTCTTAATCAGGCTTTTGATGAGGCTATTGCAGAACTTGATACGTTGAATGAAGATTCCTACAAAGACAGTACCCTTATCATGCAGTTGCTTAGAGACAACCTAACAGTAAGTTGCCCCTTTATGTTTATACCTTTCTATAGTCAAAATGAAAATACTAAGAAAGCCTGATCCTTTTCCTAGGTTTTGGGGGTGTTACTCTGATTAAAAAGGTGGGTTAGCTTTGGGGGAAAATGGTAGAGCTAGCATATAAGCTGGAGAATAAAAAGCATTTAATATTATTGAGTATTGCATAAAGTAATCATTTCATCTCCCAGCCTATAAAAATTTATTCAATGATAAAATTCTTCCTAAGTGATATCTCAGTTGGTGTTATAAGTATTATGTCATAATAAATAGTAACTACTTATTTTAGCATCTTGTCTGTAATTTTACTTTTTGACACTATATTCTCTAATGATAGTGAGCATTTGAAGGGGTAGTGTGGTATAGTACATAGAGAACCGGAACTGTTTCATAAGTTCTACCACTGGTACATATTAGCTATGTGACTCCAAGAGAGTTTGTTAATTTTTTAGCACCATATGGAACTCTCTTAAGACTAAGTTGCTGTGAAGATGCTGACTTGTATCAGTAGAGAAAGTTCTTTTATTACCAGTAAAATAATTGGTCTATTCCTTATTCTCCATATAATTTTATTTATATTCTTCTGGGCTAACTTTGAGACAAAGAGAATGGAAATTTGTTAGCAAGACAATTATTCAATTATTTGAGGGGTTGGATGGAGAGATGACTTGTAAATTGAGAATTAAGGAATTTTACAAGTATGGATACAATTTTTTTTGTTTATCAGTGTTCTGGGTCAAAGTAGAAATAATAAATTATAAGACTGATGTAATTTCGTGGGGACAATCTAACAAAATATAGGTTGCTTTTCCAGCCTTAATGAAATTGATTGATTTTGATTAATTTTTGTTTCTACTCCTTTTTCCACCTTAAATCAAAATCTCTTTTCTACGTGTCACTTTTCAGATTTGTCCTTTAAAACTAACTTTTGATAGGGATGTTTAAAACTTAAAGAATAATTTAGAAATAAAAGTATAGAACTATTGGGGGGTGTGTGTGTGTGTGTGTGTGTGTGTGTGTGTGTGTGTGTGTGTGTGTGACCCAAAGCCTAAGACTGGAGAAATTTTTTCAGTCTTTTTTGAATATTCATGTATTATAATAGTACTTGAGTTTAATAAAATGACATTCTTGCACTTCAGTAAACCTGTTCAGTTTGATAAAATCAGGAGGATAAGCAGGGAGATGTATTCATCATTCTTCAGGCTGAAGAAGGAAGTACCAGTCCAGTGGAAAATCTGTTAAGTGCTATTATAAGATAAAAATGAAATTAGTGAAGATTCCTATTCCTAGCAAACATGATTACTGCATCCTTAATGTGCCTTAGGTCTGACTATCAGTCCTTTTTGTTTGTCGAGTTCAAACACCAACAACTATTTTCATAAATAAACAGAAAAGAGAATTGTATGAAAAATTGTGACCACTCTAAAGTATAAATTTAACATGGTAGTATTAAACTACCCTGATTGTCTATATTCCTTTTTTTTTGGAATTACTTTTTATTCTTTAAAAATACTTTTCATTGGGCCGGCTAGGTGGCGCAGTGGATAGAGCACCAGCCCTGGAGTCAGGAGTACCTGGGTTCAAATCTAGTCTCAGACACTTAATAATTACCTAGCTGTGTGGCCTTGGGCAAGCCACTTAACCCCATTTGCCTTGCAAAAAAAAAAATACTTCCCATTGATTCTCTTTTCTTTCCCCCATTCCCCATCTTCTGTTTGTAACAAATAAGTATTCTCAAGCAGAACACAACCACGCATTATCTCTTGTCTCATTCTGCACTCCCAGCCTATCACCACTCTGCAAAGAAGTGGGGAAAAATATGCTCTATCAACATTAAATCCTCTTCGAACCAAAAATTTTCAGTCTTTTTCCTATAGGAAAAAGTTAACTTTGTGGCTGTAGAATGTGTGCACACACATAGAGAGAGAACTTCGCACATAAGCCTTCATAAATATATTTGAATTAAATGATAATAGTCTTCCTGTTGAATTACTTTATAAACTGATTAATTCTTAAAAGTGTTTGCCCTAATGCTAGATGTTGCGGGGAATAGAAAAGTAAGTATAAGACTTGATCATTACCTTCAAGGGACTAGCCAACTAGTCTATTAGAAGAGACAATCACATGGAACAAACGATGTGACATAAAAAAATATTTCAGAGATTACTAAGATAGTATATCCAAATTACATACGTACATGTCTCTGTTTATATACATATATATTGATTGGAGGGGGAAGGAGGCAGTCAGGATTAAATGACTTAAGGCCACACAACTTGGTGTCAAGTGTCTGAGCCTGATTTGAATTCAGGTTCTCTTGGCTCCTGAGCCTGCGCTCTATCCACTGGACCATCTAGCTGCCCAAATTATAATGAATGTTAGTTAGAAATAAGTTGCAGGTGATCTAATGCATCTTCCTGACCTTCCCATACAAGGAGTTGTTCTGTACAGTCATCCTCAATATAATTAGTCATTAAGTTTTCACTTGATCATGTCAAGAAGTATGGGAGCTCACTACTTTATAAGATAACTTGGGGGCAGCTAGATGGCACAGTGGATAGAGCACCAGCCCTATAGTTGAGGACCTGAATTCAAATCTAACCTAAGACAATGATCTTGCTGTGTGATTTGAGTAAGTCACTTAACCCCCCATTGCCTTGCAAAAAAAAAAGATAGTTTATAGACAATTTTTCACTACTGATTTTAGTTCTCTGGCACTACACCCTCTTCTGTGTATGCAACATCCCTTCAACTGTTTGAATGCAGATGTAATACTAGTAGCAATTTTAAAATGTTCTGTTTGGCCAAATTGTAATTTGAGAATAAGTTTAGTGAGATAACTTATCACCAAATATATAACGTTTATTTTGCTTAAGAGACTTGGCATGATAATTGAATGTATCTAAAATAACAATCCAATGTGGTTCTTTCCTTTCTAGTTATGGACATCAGACAGTGCAGGAGAAGAATGTGATGCTGCAGAAGGTGCAGAAAATTAAAATTCACACAGGGTGTCATCTTCCTTTCTCTCAAGAAACCTTTTTACACGTCTCCATTCCTTATAGCTCCACTTGGATTTCCTATAGCAAAGAACCCATTCATGTGTATGGAAATCAATCGTTTATAGTCTTTTCACACTGCAGCTTTGGGAAAACTCCATTCCTTGATTTGTGTTTGTCCTGGCCTTCCTGGTGTGCGGTTACTGCTGTAGAAAAGTATTAATAGCTTCATTTCATATAAACATAAGTAACTTCCAAACACTTATGTAGAGGACTAAAGTGTATCTGGTATTCAAAAATCTGAACCAGTTCTGCAAGTGATGACTGTGTTTTGTATTACAGTGAAGATATGAAAA
Organism: Macrotis lagotis; assembly: GCF_037893015.1. Taxonomy (NCBI): domain Eukaryota; kingdom Metazoa; phylum Chordata; class Mammalia; order Peramelemorphia; family Peramelidae; genus Macrotis; species Macrotis lagotis. The sequence continues at coordinate 217,956,549 of NC_133658.1, read as the reverse complement.
TGTAGTTAAATACAACTCAAGTGTTTTACATAGCTTCCCCTGCCTACCCCCATAGTCTCATCTTGTTTTTCAGGGTTTTTCTTTCAGCAAACAACTTTCACATACTCTTAAATATTCCTTTTAAGGAGGAATCTGGAAGTATTTGGGTCAAATGGAAACAAATTTGGTATTATAGAGTTAGGGATCACAAGCTGAAATAGTTCTCCTGTAAGATATGTCCTGTGACAGCACGAAGTTTTCTTACCCTTCAGTTGCTGCTGTTTCATTTGACAATTTCTTCTCAATAAAAGTTCACTCACACTCCTGCCTTTGTAGTTCTGGTGTCCACTTTACTATGTAATAGAAGTAGCATGTAACTACCAGAATACAAATGTTGCTTTCTGGCAAATTAAAGTGCATGTCATTTCTTAATACACTAGAATGGGGGAAACATTGGAAATACACGAGTCCAGGCCTAATTTTTTAGTACTTTTCCATGCAGATTTGTGCACATGTGAGTGGGTGTCACGTTTGTCCAGTGATTGTTTATTAGAAAGTTTGGACCACTATTGTGTGTTGCTAATCATTGATTGTAGTCCCAAAAAAGCATTGTGAAAATGTTATGCCCTATGTAACAGCAAAGTAACATAAAATAAAATTGCATTTTATAAACCATTTACTCCTGCTTTGTAAGGATTATATACCATTATTTTAAAGACCAAATGAATTATTTGGCATACTACTTTTATCTTTAAAGGTCATTGACTCCAAAATATTGCTTTTGCTTTGTTTGTACAAAGTGTACACCCATATATCTTTGTTTGATGATACTTGCTATAGTGGAGAACTATCTTGTCTTTGTGGAACTGACAAAAGTTATACCTTTAGAATTCTACATGGGATTTTAAAAGGTTGGGGCGTTTTCTTCCTCTTACCCCTTCTGTCTTCAGGGTTTCACACAGTACCTTGTACACCAACTGGTTCTTAATAAATGCTTACTGGGTTTTTTTTTTTTTTCCCTGAGAAACATGTTAAATGCAAATTATATAGATTCCAGTGACCATCTCTTCCTCTTGTGTGAGTGGTATCTGACAACATAATTCAAATAAGATCTACTCTTCCCACCCCAGCTCACCTTCACCTTTGATCTTAGAATATTTTTAAGACACTTGAGTCATTGTAATATTTACTTTAATACAGATGCATATCACTTACCTACATATGTATGACATGTAACATTAACATCTTTTTGGTTATAGTTGGTTATAGTTCCTAGAATTTTCCTAAAAGCATATTGTATAACAGAATGGCTAGCATCCCATCATGTCCACTCCCAATTTTGTCTTTTCTAGTCTGTATCTGATTCTTTTTACTGATACTCCTGGCATGATTCTGAATCTGTTCACTAATATTGTTATAGATCTGTAATTGAAGAAATATTGAAAAATATGGTCTGAATATTTTTTAGATGAACCTCTATTCCTCAGCCCAGTTGTGGGAGAAGATGGGGATATTTATGCAATATTAAATCCACTACTCTAATACAGGTACATTACACTGATAGTTCTTTCTCATGAAGTGGAACTAGATGGCCACTGGGGTCCCTTCCAAATCTAAAATTCTATGATTCTATAACTAGACTTGTTAGTGATAGTTAAGTTCTAATTCATAAGACTTAGTTTTGTTTGTTACTCATTTCAAACTTTACAAAATAGATTAGGGTTTTATAGTTAATCCCACAGTTAATTTGTCAGCATTTGTTTGTGTTTGTTTTACATTAATTTGGGGTCACTGAATACTGTCCAAAATAAAAATAGGTTTTTACGTATTTCACCAATCATCTTAGTTATAACATCCACTTCACCATTCTAAATATTTATCATAGATTTTATTTCAGGTTGTTAAATTGTTATATTTATAAATGTTATTTATCTACTCTGCAGTTTGCTTAAGGAGCAGAAAAGGTTAGTACTTGGTTAACAGAAGACTAGTACAGGACTTCAGTCTTAGCATTAATCATGTTTCAAATATCTATTAATGATTTTGTCATGAAGATGATTTTTTCTGGTACTAAAGCATTCCCAGGTTAGATCTAAGATTTGGGCTGATGTAGAATTTAAAAGCTCTTTTAAATTTTTAGGGTATTGAAGAGAGACTCATTTGGGGCTAATGGATGAAGTCCTTAACCATTTTTGTGCCATGGTTTCCTTCACAGAATGTTTTTTTTAAGTGCATAAAATATATGATTTATTGGTGTGTGTTGTGATTTCCTTCACGAAGTAGTCTGTGACATCAGGAAGGTGATGCCATGATAAGCATTTGAATGAGGTGAGGCTGTGTTTAGTCACCAACCTCACGATCTACTCCAGAACCATCTGGGTCTGGTAGCCAGATATGAAACAGGATGACTGGAGATTGGTGGCCCTGGATGTGAGGCAATCAGGGTTAAGGGACTTCTCCAAGGTGACACGATAAGAGTCAAGTGTCTGAGAGATTCGAGCTCCCATTCTCCTGACCCCAAAGCCAGTGCTCTTATCTTCTGCATAACCTAGCTGCCTATTACATAGAATTAAAAGAAAAGATTTTTTAATTTAAATATAATCTATTGAATAGTCTCATTTTATGTGTATAGGTTCATGGGATCTTTGGTTTTTGGATAGGTAGGCTATCTTAGGTCTGTCACCTGGTCCAAACTTAAAATTTTATAATGAGAAAAAAGGCCTAGAAACCTTGTGGTTTCACTTAGGTGAGAGAACAAGAGTCATAACCAAAATTTTATAACATTAAATTCAATGCCCCTTTCACTACATTATACACAGGAATGTTGACAGTGTATGTATTTTGATGGATGTATAGTAAAAATGTAGATTGTGCATCCACTGTGATTCCTGCCTGTTTTCCCATATTCTCCAGAAGCCAGTTCAACTATTTTCAAATCCTTCCTCTAAATTCTTGACAATGTTTTAAGGCATAATTGTCTAATCTTTCCTGGTAGTTACATCTCTGTCTTTTGTGTCATTTGTTGGTAATATGTTGTGCCTACTTGTGTCAACAAAGTGTCCTTGATACTGTTTCTATAACAGTATCTTTTGTTCTTTGGTTTACTGCAGCATTAAAAGTTTAAATGACTTAAGATGTCTACTTGTAGTCAATAAGACATTCATCCACTTGATTTTTCTTTTGTGGATGCTTAGTATAAACTCTTTACATGAATATAGATCTCAAGTAAGATAACAGTGTTAAAGTACCTGATACAGTTAGCACAGTCATTTGCAACAAGTAACACCTGGACTACTTAACTACAGGGAATCCTTTTCCTTTTGGACTCTATGATAGGGTCAGAGAACCTCTTGGTCTGGCATTGCCAAGGCAACCATTGACAGAACTTGAAATTCACTAAATCTAAGAGTTTTATAGGGATGCATTAAAATATTTGACCAAATATAGTCCATGAATGATTAAAAAAAAAAATCTGAAAGACCCTTGGCAGAAAAATAGGTTCCTCACCTCTATGATAATAGAAAATAGCCTTGGCCATCTCTTCTATATTTGTCTTGATAGGGTCACGTAAGAATATTTTACTCATTCATTCTTTCAAGTTTGGTTGGACTTAAGTGTTGGTTAGCTAAAGTGGTGCACTGCTCTTTAGGAAATTGTGGGCTTCTCAAATTAAAATGTTTTGAAATGGTAGCTCAATGTGATTTGTTCTAAAGATGTTAGAAACCTAGGAAATTACGAAGTTTAGAATTTCATCCATCTGGTAGTCTGGATTATAGCCAGCTAACTGATTAGATTCATTGTTAATGGTTCTTTGCCATGTTGGGCCATTTAAAACTACATTTCCGAGCTTGATAGGTTTAAAATAAAAATTTGCTGATGATCATCAATGTTGAGTGATTTAATTTCTTTTTCTGTGTGGCAGCATAAAATTCACAGGGAACATAATATAAATTGCATTGTCAAAAAATTAAATCTTTTCAAAGGTTAGTTGAAAGTCAATTCCTACTTCTACCCCCTAAGTATCTAAAAGCAGGCTTTTGTACTGCCTGCTAATCAAGGATAAATTATCAGTCCTTTTTCACCTAAAGTTTGATCCCCATCTCACTACTGATTGGAGACCAGCAGGTGTAGAGAACTTAAAACTTTGAGCTAGAAGGACTGGGGTTGTTACTCTAGGGCCGGAGCCTGGGTTCCCTTCCCACTTATGCTGCTTGCCACCTGTTTGACTTTATGGACAAGTTACTTCCCATTTTACAGATCAAAAAACTGAAGCAAAGGTGATTTTTCCAGGGCCACACTGTGTAAGTGTGAGGCAAGATTGAAATTCAGAAATACAGGCTCCCAAGTCCAGCATTCTGTCCGTTATACTACCTAGTTGCTGTGCTTGTATTTAGGAAAGATTAAGGATCCTCAGACTGTTCTCTGGACAAGTCATTTAACCTTGATTATCTTACATTCAGAGCCATCTCCAGTTGACTTGATTCATCCTGGCCACTATACCCCAGATGGCTCTGAGGGATAAAGTGAGGTTGATGCTTAGCACAGCACCCCCTCAAATCCATTTTTCTTGGGTTTTTTTTTTTTTATTTTTCAAGGCAATGGGGTTAAGTGGCTTGCCCAAGGCCACAAGGCTAGGTAATTATCAAGTGTCTGAGGTCAGATTTGAACCCAGGTACTCCTGACTCCAAGGCCTGTGCTCTATTCACTGCCCCACCTAGCCGCCCCTAAATGTATTTTTCTTGTCATGGTATCAATCATCTCTAGTGTTACAGTATTAGCAGAGGACAAAACCTCTTTAGATTGTTCCAGACATAGTTCTGGCTTTAGAATCACATTTTCTGCCTGCAGATTGAACATTGCATCTGGAAGCTTGATCCCTTTCTAGGCAGGAGATAAGATGACATCCAAGAAATTTCAGTAGTAGGTGCTTTCTGACAAACTTCAAATTAGAACTTGGTTTATAGTATTTTGGAATGGGCAGCTGTACTACAAGTAGGTAGGATCCATGTCTGGAACAGTGACAGTTTCAGAGGTCTTGGAGACCTATCAATACAATCAACTAGTTGAAGGGAGGTAAGAAATAGAAGTATTGGGTTCAGTGGTCTGTAGAGTACTAGCCATTCTTCTTTATCCAATATGTTCCTGATTTTCCCAACACTTATAGCACAGGTATGGGTGAGTCTGGAATGACAGTTAATAAGTGGTGATGAACAGGTTTGCCAAGAATAGAAAAATCTTAGTAAAATGAAATAGACCATAAGGAATCTTAAAGACAATAGTAAGTGGAAAGTCAATATGTAAGAATTACAGAAAAGAGTTATTTTTTAAACTGGAAAAGAAACTTGGCATAGGAGTGGCATGAAGGATCTATCACACCCTTCAAGTACTTATGAAACCTGGGAAAGGGATTAAACTCACATGCCAAACCAGGAAGAATGAATCCAAGTCCCAGAGGCAGATTGCAGCTTGATATAAAAGAGTGGGATTAAGGTGAACTTAACTGCCAGTAAGTAAAATGGTTCTGCTTTAGGAGGGAGTGGAGTGACAAAATCTCAAAATTGGAAAAGTATTTTGATGCCATTTAGTTCAAATGGCCTAAGGATCCCCGCCACACTATTCCCAGCAAATGGTCCTCCAGCCTTTGCTTAAAGGCTTCTAGTGAGGAAACATGGAACACATTAGCTTTACAAAGAAAACCCATCCCACTTCTGAGTAACTCCATTTGTTTTTCTTAAAAAGGAGGTGGGTAGCATGCTTCATTCTTGGTCCACAAATCTTGATTGTTTATTAATTTGATCAGGGTTGTCAAGTCTTTCAAAAAATGTATTTAATGTAAATTGTTCTGGTTCTGATCACTTCATTCTGTATCAATTCATACAATAATTGTTGATAACGAGATCTCAATTGAAAGTTGATTGAGACCATTATTAAGAGTCAAACTTGGCTTATTCTGAAAAAATTACTTCAAAGATGTCTTTTCCATTCCAACAATGACAAATTCAGGGATAGCTGAACCAGCTCTGTTCAAAGTCAGAAATGCGTGTTTTTACAGCTTACAAGAAATAAACTGAAGTGTAGGGTTTCTACCCTATCTCCTTCTGAGCAACTTCCTAACAATTCCTTCAGTGGGCTAGATTTCAAACAGCATTCAAAACAGAAAAGCAAAATGTAAACAAGATTCAAATAACCTATTTGAACTGGGGGGATTGCTTCATTGTAGAAAAGTATTGCAAAATCCATACATGTATTTCCGAGGAATGAACAAATAAATTGTTCCTTATGAGACTTATAACAGAAAATCTTGGTTGGGAGTGATGGAGAGTTAGTTTTTTAAAAGCACTGAAATATTAAAAATAGAGTGGGGCCACTAGGTGGCGCAGTGGATAGAGCACTGGCCCTGGAGTCAGGAGTACCTGAGTTCAAATCCGACCTCAGACACTTAATTACCTAGCTGTGCAAGCCACTTAACCCCATTGCCTTGCAAAAAATAAAATAAATACAGAACCTCCCTTCTCTCCAAAGGTGAAGAAACTATCAGTGGGATTTCGGGTTTTTTTTTTTAGGTTTTTGCAAGGTAAATGGGGTTAAGTGTCTTGCCCAAGGCCACACAGGTAATTGTTAAGTGTCTGAGGCCAGATTCGAACTCTGGTACTCCTGACTCCAGGGCCGGTGCTCTATCCACTGCACCACCTAGCCGCCTGGAAACCATCAGTGTTAAACAACATAGTCTTTTGATCTATTGGCCAAGTTTGCTAAATGACTTTTTTCCTTTTTTTTTTTATTCTTTACAAGAGATGACTTCCAGGGGAAAGGAAGGGGAAGTAATAATCTGGAATGAAGATAATATAAAATCAAGTAATGCCAATAAAAATTTTAAAATCAGAAACATAACTATATTAATGCATGTAATCACATATCAGAGAAACAAAACACATAACATCAAAAACCAAGATTAGTTCATAGGGTACCACACTCTTGACTCAAGCTGCCAGCCATCTCTATACACTTGGACAAACCAATAAATAGACCAACACCAACTAGCTTTTGAAAGTATAGTTTCCACAATATATCAAAAAAAAATTGCCATTATTCAGAGATCTTTGGTTCATTTGAAAGATTGATATATAGGAAAAGGATTATTAGACTTGACTTGCATGGACACAGGGAAGACCTATTAGCAATAGGGGAAAGGTATAAAGAGGCACATTTCTGCTGGTGTCATGAGCTATTTTCCAACAATCAAAGCTATTCTAGAGTGGGCTACCCTGGGAGGTAGTTGGGTTATCCTGAATTGGCGAGACATAGGCAAAAACTAGAAGATAATCTTTAAAGAGATGTAGACAGAGGATTCTCTTGGTCAGATCTAAATATAGTTAGAATATCTTTGAGATCCTGTAAGAGTCTTACCATGCCATTTTTGCTTCTCAGCCAGTCAGGACATTTGCTGCTGCCTTTCCCCAATGTCAGGATCTTACTCTGATGTGTCCAATGGCCAAGTTTTTTAGCAGAAGTCACAATTCCAGATGTTCCAAATCAGAAATTATCTCCATTTGAGGCTCAGTCCTTTTACTAGAGTACCATCAGAATTAAGGACTATTGTGTCTTTTCAAGTAATCTTTTTTCCTTTGGAAACTTCTGCTCTGGGACCCAGTTTAGTCAGTAACTTGACCTTGTAAGTAGGATGAGAAATAAACTACTTAACAGGTGTACTTCCTATATCTCAATATCAGGGTTGGTTGGTATTTTCCCCAAGGGATTAATCCCTCCTTATTTACAGGATTTCATTTCTCTTTAGTTGTCCCTCTATCACTTAGAGTGTAGAGTGTCCAGAATAAGTACTGGTCCCACCCCATCCCCAGTGAAACTGTGTTAACATCATTCAAAAGTTTATGTTTACTCTTATCAGGTAAGTAGAAAAAATACAGATGAAGAAACTGAGGCTCAATGTTAGAAAGCACTGGAAAAGAAAGATTTCATGGAGATTCCCTCAATTGAACCTTGAAGAACTATGAAAGGCAGAATGATGAGGGAGATATTGCTGCTTGGGAGACAGATTGTGCAAATCTAAAAAAGTGAGACATGGAAGGTCCATTATGGAAAACAGCTGGAAGTAAATAGTCTTATAGTGTGTAAAGGTGAAGCATAGTGTGTAATGGTGAAGAATGTGAAATAAGACTAGAAAGATAGCTTGAATCTAAGTGGAGGACTTTCTGTGACAATCTGAAGGGTTTATATTAGAGGCAATGCAAAATTGCTGGTAATTTTTGAGTAGAAGGGCATAAACCTATGTGTTTTCAAGATTATATTTGTGTCATTATCGCTTCCCGCCCCCAATTCACCCTTCCTCAAAATTTTCCCTCTTTCAGTTGAGGGTCCACTATTCTGCCAGGCATACAGGTTCACAACCTGAGAGCCACCTTTGACTTTTTTTCTCCCTCACACCTTGATGTGAGGGAAAGAGAAGTATCAGTACCAAAATTTTGTGCCTGGGTGACTGGGAAAAAAGTAATAATCTCAACAGAAATGGAGAAGTTTCTAAGAAGGGTAAGTTTAGTGGGTAAGATATTGAGCTCATACTGGTTATTCTTAAGGTATGAGACGGGGCGGCTGGGTGGCGCAGTGGATAGAGCACCAGTCCTGGAGTCAGGAGTACCTGAGTTCAAATGTGGCCTCAGACACTTAATTACCTAGCTGTGTGGCCTTGCACAAGCCATTTAACCCCATTTACCTTGCAAAAACCTAAAAAAAAAAAAATATATATATATATATATATATATATATATATATATATATATATTATATATACACATCTGACCATTGGCAAAGTAATTTTCTATAGGTTAAATTAATTCTTGATTAGTGGTCTTGTTATCCAAATCTTTACTACTCCTTTTCAGTCTCCTGCTTTTTATCTATCTATCTATATGCATCCCCTAAGTAGACTGAAAACAGAATATGAAAAACAGTTCTCAAAAGAAGAATTTCAATGTATTTACAATGATAAGAAAAAAAATGGCCCAAATCACTAATAATAAGAAAAATGCAAACCAGAACAACCTATACCAGGTAAATTGGCAAAGATGACTAAAAATGGTTAATAGTCAATGTTGAAGGGCTTATGGGATGATGGGATGATAGGCATACTAATACATTGTTGATGGAACTGTAAAATGGTATAACCATTTTGGAAAATAATTTGGAATTATGCAGATAAAGTGATTAAAATATCCATACCAGAGTTTATACTCCAAAGGAACTATCAATAAGAAAACTCTCCAATAAAATATTCATAACAGTGTAAATGGCTAAACAAATTGTGATACATGAATGTAATGACATGAATATTACTATCCAACAAAGAATGATGTGTATGATGAATATAGACAAGTATCAAAATATCACATGAATTAATACAGGATGAAGTAAGCAAAGCCAAGAAAATAATATACATAATAGCTGCAGCAATGTAAAAGAAAAGAACAACCACATACCAAAAAAAAAAAATCAAAAGAGAATATTGTAAAATAACAACGTTCAAACATGACTCAAATGAAGAGAATGAAAGGACAGTCCAACCCAACCTTTCATGGAGGTCCATAGATGTTTTCAGACTTTTTCAATGTGTCAATCAGATATGCTGATATTGTTTCCTCTTTTTTATTTTTTTGTTTTTAAAAATACTTTGTTATATAAGATGATTCTTTGGGAAGAGGATAGGTAGAAATACTAAAGATAACTATAATGATGTAAAAAAAATAAGATTTCAATAAAAACATTTTTTAAAAAACCTTAGTTCTAATCCCACTTCTAATATTTATCATCAATGTGACTATGGACAAGTCACAAAATAATTTATAAAAACTACAGGTTGAATTTATTATATACTTTTTAAGTAAATACATTTCAAGTTGTACATAACAGAGACCTATACTTCATGGATAAAACTATGTATTTTCATTTACTATGTATATGGGGGTATCTAGGTGTATAGTGGTTAGAACACCAGGCCTGGAGTCAGGAAGAATCATCTTTGTGACTTCAAATTCAGCTTCAGATACTTCCTAGCTGTATATCCCTGAACAAGTCATTTAACCCTGCCTCAGTTTTCTCATCTGTAAAATGAAAACTCCAAGTGGGGTCACAAAGAGTCAGTTAAAATTTTATTTAGTGTTTGTACTGAATCAAAATACATTTCTTTTCAAAAAATCTCAGTCAACTGATACCTTATTGTCTGATCTTACTATCTCATATTTTATGATTCTTCCTTAAGGATATGATTTCTCTCTCATCACATTCAGTTTGGATCACTGTATACCATGGAAACAATGTAAAGCCTGGCAAATTGCCTTCTATGGTGGGGGGAGGGAAGTAAGATTAGGGGAAAAATTGTAAAACTCAAAATAAATAAAATCTAAGTACAAAAAATCTGTCACTTAAACACTGAATCTATTTCCTCATCTGTAAATTGGGATGAGCTCCTATCTTAAAGGGCTATTGGGATGATCAAATATGATAATGTTTGAAAAGTTCTATAAAAATGTCAGCTTACAGTTACTAGTTCCAGGTTAGGTTGCTTTTGATTCATTCAGCACCTGATCCAGAGAGAGGCACTTTTTGGGGGCCATGTTCAATATGTATTAACTTGAATTGTTAACACCAATTGATTTGAAGTTGAGGTAAGGATGAAAACAGAAAGGGAAAATAAAGGGGAAAGCTGCCTGAATTATATACATTGAGGGACGGCTAGGTGGCCTAGTGGATAAAGCACGGCCTTGGATTCAGGAGTACTTGGGTTCAAATTCGGTCTTAGACACTTAATAATTACCTAGCTGTGTGACCTTGGGCAAGCCACTTAACCCCATTTGCCTTGCAAATACAAAAACCTAAAAAACAAAGACTACATATTGTTGACTTTGTATAAATTTTTCTCTTGGTTATGCTCATTTCACTACATCTGTTCAAGCAAGTCTTCTCAGACTTCTTTGAAACCGTATTCCTCATTAGTTCAACATATTTCTATATCAAATATACTGAACCATTCTCCAGTTGAAGGACGTCCTCTCAGTTCTTTGACACTAAAAAAGAGATCTTTTTTTTTTACAACTTTAGAGTTTGTTTTGATTAGGAATAAAGCCTCCCTGAGCTACTCTCCCTTAAATTCCCCCTCTACTACTTTCTTCCCTTTTCCTCCTATTTCCATGCCTGAAATGTTTATCAATAGCCAACTGTGTGTATATGTATTCTGTCAGTTTTCCAGTATTGGGTTCTCTTGCTAGTTAGTTCCATTTTAATAATTCGCAAATTTTTAGATTAGTTGAATATTTACAATTTTTATATAAATAAATTTTGTATAAGTATTAATATTGAGTCAGGTAGATGATATGGTGGCTAGACCTGTATTCCGGAAAGATGAGTTCAGATATGGTCTGTATGGTCCTGGGCTAATTACTTAATTTCTGTCTGCCTTAATATCCTCATCTATAAAATGGGCATAGTAATAGTACCTTCATCCAAGTTTGTTGTGAGGAGATAATGAGATAATATTTGTAAAGCAAACCTTTCTAACTCCCATTTAAAAATTCATCTATATGGGAATCTTTAGGTTGGTAGAAATGAATACCCTGCCCTGTGTGAGAATGCCTTACCCTGGTTGTTGAGACAAATGAGAAAACCTTTATCAGCCCCATTTGGGATTCTACAGGGTCAGTTATCTGTGGCTCATCAAACTTTGAACCTTGGTCAATCAAATTGGACATTATTGATGCCTAGTTTTCATCTTCTAGAAAGAGGATGGAAGAAGAAGAGTGCAATATCACTGCAAATTACCAAAGGAAAAGACTCTAGGAAGAGTCTCAACATGTCCTTACTCTTAGCCTGCTACTCAAGACCTTGAGGAGTTTTGACTTGACTGAGAACCCTCTTGGTTGAGCTGAGTTCTCTCACTCCTAATGGGAGAGCTTCTTTACTCTGTTTTGTCTTGTATATATTCTTCTATTTATACTTTCTCTGATTTCTGCTTTGCAATGATTTGCATAATTGATTCTTGCTATTTGCTCTTTGTTGGACATAGAACTTGGGGGTCCTCCATTCCCCCCCAAAATGTCAAAGCAATCAAAAGTTATATGGAATCTAATTATATCCTCTAGACTAACAATATTTAGGGGACAGAGACATAATTCTAGTCCAGTATCCTCTCCTTCCCCTTTGAGGACAGCAGAGTAGTCTCTGGTCCCAGTCTCTTGTTGTTGAAGGAAAAAATCTTCTATTAAAGAACTAATTATCTTTGTGCACTAAGTTCAGTTTAGGCATTTGACATAATGAGTCACTTCTTTGAAGACTCTTGTCTTTGTAAATCACTCTCCATTTTCTCCTGGGGAGGGAGAATTCCAATAGAAAACTCTGCACATCCTTTAAAGGAAAAAAAAAACCCTAATTTTATGACCCTCATAACTCTGGGGTCATTCATTGTCTCATGAATTCTTCACTAGGTTCAACTCAGACTTCCTCACTGATTCCCTTCCTTGGAAAAATGCAAGTATCCCTTGGAGAAGAATGGAGGGAAAAGACAAGAGAGATCTATTCTGCCTTCCTAAGACCAACATCCAAATGTAGGCCTCTTGCTACACAGGGGTCTTATTACTATCCCTACTCTCTTCACTAGAGCTGAAAGCACTATATAAATGATAGCTACTGTTGAATGTACTATGAGAAATATGAAGTTTGTATCACTAGAATGCTAATGCCTACTTGAGAAATGTTCTTTTTTTCCCTGTTTTGCATTTAACTAGACAGCTTGCCTTTCTGAGATCCTTAATGCCCTGAAAATCTACAGAGAAAAATTAGTGTACTTAGAAAATCAAAGATTTAACCTTAAGGTTTAATTCCTTTTCTTAAGCAATTTACCTATCTTTGAGACTTATTTGATCTTGTTTTTTTTCTCTGAGACTACTTTTCCTGTTGCATAAGATTGAAATTCCATTTGCATTTCTTTGCTGTGAAAGAGGATTCTTGGTGGAGGGGGTAGAAGAATTTCAGGTGCCCTGTAGAATAAGAACCTAGAAAAAAAATTTGCCTTGACATCTAAGTAGATCACCTATCATACAAGAGTCTGTAGAGAAATTTCGATGTTTCCCTGAAACTGAACTGAACACTTAGGAATTTTGTCCAGATCCTACTCTCTGAAAGGTAACTATCCCAGGTCCCTAATCTCTGTATAAAGAATTCCATAGGCTCTGGCAGTAAGAGGAACTGAGCTTTCCTGAGCAAGAAGCTTCATTTTCTTTTTTTCCTTTAGTTACTCAGATTGAACCCACTCTTTGAGGTATGAGCAGGGGTGGGGTGAGGCAGAACCTAGTGGAAAAGGGAACTGATGTGCTCCAGTCTCCAGTCTCCAGGGATCCAGAGCTGATTTGCAAGCACTATATATAGTAGATTGTTTTGGTGTACTCCAAGTACCTTCTAATTGACCCCTAGTCCTAAATCCCTTCCAGGAGAGAACTACAAATGGTCTAGAAAGGATTGCAGGGACTACAAGAAAGCCTTTCCCTTTTCTCTATTGTCTTTGGCATTTGATCACCAAACCAAGAATTTGTTAGCTACTAAGCAAGCAATAATCTTTGGTAAATTTTTCAAAATATTTCTTTTTGAATCGTCTTTACTTGTATTTGGGGACAATTGTGATTTTTGCCTATAAATGTAACATTTGATCTTTCCACATTGACTTGTTTTGAGGTTCATTTCTTTGAAAGGCACCAAGTAGGCAATTGAAAAAAGATGATATTTATGCCTTCTAGAAACCCCAAAGGTATGAACAAAAATATTCAGAATGCGTTCCTATTGACTGAAAACAAAATACTTGCAAAATACTTGACTGATGAAACCTCTTCAAAGAGAATATTTGGAAAGTCTTTTCCCAGAAGTCACAATATAAGGGAAGTGCATTGAAGAGACTGGAGTTTGTAGAAGACATTCTGTAACTGACTTCAGCCACATGGTTGGGAGAAGACTTTGCAGCTGACTATGTAATTGGAACTTGAAGAGGCTTTAAAAAAGCCTTAATCAGCTATATCCTTTTTACTTCATTCAGTGACTCTTTTCATTCTATTTCATGAAAGACCTTGCTATAGAGGAGGAGAGATCTTGGGACTTCTTCCCCATGCAAGCCATGTAGCCCTAAGAAATAGACTTTGGTCCTTGGTCTCTGCATTTTAGGTGAAGGAGATGGGAACCTTCAAATTTGTGAATTCAAAAAAAAGGCAAGCCAGCATCTGGTATTCCAGAGTCTAGGTTCTAGAACCAGAAGCAAGTCTAGAGAAGCAAGGAAGGAAGGAAGGAGAGAGGGGGAAGAGACGGGGGGAAAAGGGGGAAGAGAGAAAACTAGCTCTTATTAAATGCCCTCCTATGTGTTAGGCATAAATGCTTCTACAAATAGCATTTCATTTGATCCTCACAACAACCCTGGGAAGTAGGAGCTATTATTATCTCTATTTTTGTTGACTCTTCATGATGGTACTATCCATGGAATTTTCTTGGCAATGGAATGGTTTGCCATTTCCTTCTCCAATGGATTAAGGCAAATGGAAATTACATGATTTGCCCAGGGTCACACAACTAGTAATTGATTTTGGATTTGAACTCATCTACCTAGCTTTCTACTGTGCCTAGCTGCCTATATTGAGAAGTTAAGTGACTTGCCTGAATCTGAAGTACTGATTAAAATGTTTGTACTTTTGTTCTTGCTCTGTGTTTGAAGCATATATCCTTTGTAAAAGCTCCCTGATGTTAAATGGAACTGAAGTGCTAGCTCCTGGCACCCTGACAATGGAGAGAACACCAGAGTATATTCACTACCTAAGGGTTTTGTTTTTAATCTGGAAGTTGGGGGAAGGAGGGACAGAAAATAAATCCTCTAGGGTCAAGTGCTTTTTCTGTTTGTCTACATCTTGGCCCTGAGTCTGCTGATGCCACCCCCTAGATTTCAGATAATCCAGTAACAACTCCACAGTAAATCTACCAGTCAGCTTTTCTGAAGAGCATTGAGAGGGCAGGTTCTCCAGTTAAGGTCTCAAGTAATTATGGGACTTGGGGAGAATATTGACTTGGGAAGTTCCAACTTAAGCTCATTTCAGAACTTCACAAGCTTAAACTTCATATTCAGTTGGGTTCAAGAAGGACATGGATCCAAGAAGAAAACAGCTGAATTAGAACCAAGAGCAAGCCTAGAGAAGCAAGGAATGACCAAGGAAGGAAGGAAGAAGAGGGGGGAACATGAAGTGGGCTATTACCCTGTTTGTTGTCTCTTCACTAAGCTACAATTTAAATCTTCTGATGTCATTTCTGGTAAAAATATCAGTCAGAATTCTAAAAGACTTGTGGTTTAAAATGCCATCCACCAATGATCAATGTTGGAAGGGATGTGGGAAATCTTGAATACTAATACATTGTTGGTGGAGCTGTGAACTCATTCGAACTTTCTAGAGAGCAGTTTGGAATTGCGCCCAAAGGGCCCCAAAAAATGTGCATACCCTTTGATCCAGCAATATCACTACTGGTTCTATACCCTGAAGAGATGATGAAAAAGGGTAAAAATATCACTTGTACAAAAATATTCATAGCAACTCTGTGGTGACAAAGAATTGGAAATTGAGTGAATGTCCATCAATTGGGGAATGGCTTAGCAAACTGTGGTATATGTCTGTCATGGAACACTATTGTTCTATTAGAAACCAGGAGGGATGGGAATTCAGGGAAGCCTGGAAGGATTTGCATGAACTGATGCTGAGTGAGATGAGGAGAACCAGAAAAATATTGTATACCCTAACAGCAACATGGGGGTGATGATCAACCTTGATGTACTTGCTCATTCCATCAATGCAACAATCAGGGACAGTTTTAGGCTATCTGCGATGGAGAAAATAAAATAAAATGTCATCCACATCCAGAGAATGAACTATGGACCAAAGCATACTATTTTCACATTTTAAAATTTGTCTTATATTATTTTTCTTCTCATATTTTTCCCTTTTGTTCTGATTTTTTTTCACAACATGACTATTAGGGAAATATTTTCAATATAGTTTTACATGTATGATCTATATTGTAACCACTGGCTACTTGAGTTTGGTTCTGCCTATGAGGAATCATTATTGAGACTCAGGAAAGCAAGGGTGGAAATAAAACAAAAAATTATTTAAAAGGTTACAAGACATAGGAAGGGCTAGGGAAAGAGAGAGATAAAGAGAGAGATATAAAAGAACAACCAAGCAGCATTGGCTGGGCCACAGGTTTTGAGCTAGAGTCCATCTCAAGTTTTTATGTCTTTCCTCTCATCCAGAGGGCAAAAGGTGAATTCCTTTCCCTTATACTGGACCCAGAAATAGGTAGAGGGTAAAGCCTAAGGAGATCAGGATACAAATTTTACATTGAACAATGAATCAATGGTAATGGTGATCTCCACCCAATTTGAGATTACAAATTGTTTCTGTTGTAATCTCTACCTCTAGTCAATTTACATCTCCACCCAATTTCTATATTCACAATTCTCTTCATCTCCCCAATATCAGATTTCTCACTTGTCAAGAGGAGGGGGAGGGAAGGGAGGAAAGGAGAAAAATGTGGAACTCAAAATCTTACAAAAAACTAAATGTTGAAAACTACCCTACATGTAATAGGAAAAAAAATAAGAAAATAAAATAATAGGATTAAAAATATGCATTTATTAAAAAGTATGCCTCAAGCACTGTGCTAAGTATGGGGGTTACACTCCCTACTCTCAAGGAGCTCATAGTCTAAGGGGAGGAGGAGGAGGGAAATATATAAACTACTATTTGGAAACAAGCTATAGAAAGGATAGATTGGAAATAAATGATAGAGGAAAGGCAGTAGCATTAAAGGGGGATCAGGAAAGACTTTCTACAGAAGTGATGGTTTAGTGAGTCAGGAAAATCAGAAGACATAGATGTGGAGGGAAAGCTTTTCAGGATTGGGAACAACCAATGAAAATGCCTAGAGACCAGACATGGAATATCTTGTTTGAGGAAAGAGTATGGAGTCATTGGATCACAACTACATGGGGGAGAAGAGGCAAGAGGTATTAAGATTAATAGAAGGTTATGAACAGCTTTGAATACTAAGCAAAGGAATTTATATTTGATTCTGGAAATGATTGGGAGCCACTGGAGTTTGTTGAGTAAGGAGTGAAGTGTTGAGTAGGGTCAGATCTATGTAGGAAAATCACTTTGACAGCTAACTAGAGGATGAATTAGAGCAGAGAGACCTTTTTTTTTGAGGTTTTGAGTTCTACAATTTTTCCCCTAATCTTACTTCCCCCCCCCAGAAGGCAATTTGCCAGTTTTTACATTGTTTCTATGGCATACATTGATACAAATTGAGTATGATAAGAGAGAAATCATATCCTTAAGGAAGAAATATAAAGTATAAGAGATAGCAAGATCAACAGCAAGACAACAAGATATCAGTTTTTTTTCTAAATTAAAGGTAATAGTCCTTGAAATTTGTTCAAACTCCATGGCTCTTTATCTGGATACAGATGGTATTCTCCATTGCAGAGCCCCAAATTGTCCCTGATTGTTGCACTGATGGAATGAGCAAGTCCATCAAGGTTGATCATCACCCCCATGTTGCTGTTAGGGTGTACAGTGTTTTTCTGGTTCTGCTCATCTCACTCAGCATCAGTTCATGGAAATCCGTCCAGGCTTCCCTGAATTCCCATCCCTTCTTGTTTCTAATAGAACAATAGTGTTCCATGACATACATATACTACAGTTTGTTAAGCCATTCCCCAATTGAAGGACATTTACTTGATTTCCAATTCTTTGCCACCACAAACAGGGCTGCTATGAATATTTTTGTACAAGTGATGTTTTTACCCTTTTTCACCATCTCTTCAGGGTATAGAACCAGTAGTGGTATTGCTGGATCAAAGGGTATGCACATTTTTGTTGCCCTTTGGGTGTAGTTCCAAATTTCTCTCCAGAAAGGTTGGATGAGTTCACAGCTCCACCAACAATGTAATAGTGTCCCAGATTTCCCACAACCCTTCCAACAATGATCATTGTCCTTTCTGGTCATAGTAGCCAGTCTGAGAGGTGTGAGGTGGTACCTCAGAGAAGCTTTAATTTGCATTTCTCTAATAAGTAATGATTTAGAGCAATTTTTATTATGACTATGGATTGTAAAGAAGAGAGACTTGAGGCAGGCCAAACAACCAGCAGTCTACATGTGAGGAGATGAGGGCCTGCATCAGAGTAGTAGCAGTGTTAAGAGAAGAAAAGAGAGCAAATGTGACAGATGTTTTGAAGGTAAATTCAATAGACCTTGCAAGAAATTAGATATGGGAAATGAGAGAAAAGTCAAAGCTGACCTATAGGTTTTGAACTTAGGTGATGGCCAGAATGGTGGTACCCTGGAAATCTGGAAGGGAAGGTTCTGAGGGGAAAGAGGATAAGTTCAGTTTTGAACATGTTGGGTAGAAGAAGACTTGACCATGTACAAATATGTGACACAGTAGATAGGACATCAGACCTGGAGTCAGGAATCTAGTCTCAGACACTTACTAACTGTGTGATCTTGTCAAGTCTCTCAACCTCTGTTTGCTTAAGCTTCCTTTTCAGTAAAATAGGGATAATAGCACCTGCCTTCCAGAGTAGTGAAGATCAAATGAGATAATTGTTATAAAATACTCAGCATAGGTCCTAACACATTGTAAGCCACAGTAATAAATTTTAGCTATCATCATTATTATGATAATATGTATCTCATAAAAAAAGACAGATTATTAATCATTAGAATTTAGAAAATATTGACAAGGGTGGACCCTCAAAATCAATTCACTTTATATACACAATCATAAAATTGTAAGATTACAATAATGATGATCTTTATAAGAAACCAAAATTTTTTTAATTTTTAAAAACCCCAACAATTTTAATTGCATAATAATTTTTCATAATGCAAAATAATAAAAAAAAGTTGGTTACACATACCACTGTGGCCCCCACTGCCTGAAGACCAAGTATGTTACATTTCACCCCACTCTCAGGGTTCTTTAATACACTTGAGGGGCCTTAGGGAACACCTTAGTTC
Organism: Macrotis lagotis; assembly: GCF_037893015.1. Taxonomy (NCBI): domain Eukaryota; kingdom Metazoa; phylum Chordata; class Mammalia; order Peramelemorphia; family Peramelidae; genus Macrotis; species Macrotis lagotis. The sequence goes on along the minus strand of NC_133658.1, from coordinate 217,937,466 downwards.
TCTGCCAATGGCTTCAACCCCCCAAAATGGTATTCCATCAATTTTGTGAATGGTCCCCTGCACCCTAGTTCCATTACTCATTAACAGTCAGGTTAGCTTTTATACAGAAATATTTACTTCAGAGGTATATACATTCAGAAGCATACAAATTTATTTCCCAGATATATGGGAGTCATATTCCTCTTCTCTGTCCCACTATCCTCTCAGTTCCCTCTCTCCTACTTCCCTTTTTGTTATAGAAGGCAAGATCTTGACTTTGCAAATGATTTTCCACTGTCTATCATCAGATCTGCTTGGTTTTGATCTCTGAAGAACAAGATGTCTCCTAGTGTTCTCCTACCCCCTAACCCCCTGCTTTTTGGGTTGAGTTTCCCCCCATTAGATTATAAACACCTTGAGGGCAGGGACTGTCTTTATTTTTTTGTATTTCTATTCCCATCTTGGGTTAGTATAGTGCCTGGCAATTAGTATGGGCTTAATAAATACTTATTAAGTTGAATTGAATTGGGGATTAGATAATGTTAATCATAATTTTCTTGGACTAAAAATAAAATAACAAAATTGGTTTTATGTATGAAGTTTTGTTCTCTAATATCTTACAAAAACCCATGGGTGGATAGCATTCTTTTATTTTTTTTTTTAGGTTTTTGCAAGGCAAATGGGGTTAAGTGGCTTGCCCAGGGCCACACAGCTAGGTAATTATTAAGTGTCTGAGGTACTCCTGACTCCAGGGCAGGTGCTTTATCCACTGTGCCACCTAGCCACCCCGGTGGATAGTATTATTACTAATGCCAACACTGATAAAAAAAAATTCTTGGGGCAATTTATACAGAAAGGACAAGACTAATAAAAACTGAGTTAAGTAACCAATGAGATTTCATATAAATGACATGGTTTTTTACAATATGATCCTCTCAAATCTTATAATACTTGCTTAAAATTCCTATTGACAGGAATCACACTTAGGCTGGAGAGTAAATGTTTACAAATAACAATGGGATTTCTCTCCCCTTATCCAATTCATCTCTTATCTTGAGGTTTGTTGATAAGGTAAAGGAATTTATTGGTGCTATCACTGAGATGACTAGCTAGCATTAAAAGGAGCCAAGTCAACATTTGCAATGTAGGAGACAGGCCTTACATTTCTTTAAACACTGAAATTTACAACTATTAGATAAAGATTAAGACACTAATTTTAAATCAGAAATATATAGATCAGAAGTATTAATTCCAAATTAAAGAATATCAGATTAGACAATACATAGTTTAGTTCCTATAGAGTACAGTCCCAGTTCCAAGTTCAAAACCTCCCTTGGCCTCATATCTCAAATACCCTGACTTCTCAGGGCTTCCATAACAGACTAAAGGACTGTACCAGCATAATCCTGGCTCCACAGTTCATTATTGATCAAACTGCTGGCTCTGTGGGAATCACTTCTGGTGTCTGAAATTTAGGAGGGTAATTCAGAATGAAATAAATACCTATCAGTACCATTTATCAGAGCTAGGGTAAGAGAGGGAGCGTGAGGAGCAAAGTCCTTTCCTTTTCACACTTCAGTTCATGGCATCCATGCTGTGGTTGAATTAGGATCTTTACCCATTGAATATAATAGATAAAAGAGGCCAAAAAAAAAAAAAACCAACAACACCTGTTTAGGCTTGCCAGTTTTAAAGTCAGAGATAGGGGCGGCTAGGTGGCGTAGTGGATAAAGCACTGGCCCTGGAGTCAGGAGTACCTGGGTTCAAATCCGGTCTCAGACACTTAATAATTACCTAGCTGTGTGGCCTTGGCCAAGCCAAGCCACTTAACCCAGTTTGTCTTGCAAAAAAAGCCTTAAAAAAAAAAGACAGTGATAGCCAATCAAAAGAGGCTACCCACATGGTAGGAGTTGAAGAGGTGTCCATAGTAGTATTCTAGATATACTTCAAAGACTCCTCAAGAGCAGCTCTACGTCACCCTAACTGGACATGCCCAGTCAAGCCTTGGTGATACTGGAATATGATATATACCCAAAATTCATGCCTAAATTGACTTTCTAGAAGAGTAAAGGAAATTATTAAAGACAAAAGTTGGTCATTTAAAAGTCCACATGAAATTGAGAAATTTGTGGCAGGAAGGGGATAACTTCAAAATCAGCTTTTGGTAAATTAAAACCAATGAGAGCACATAGCCAAAAAGTATCAAAGTATTGAAATTGATGGATTCTGGATTTTATACAACTGATAGTTTTTTATGTCAAGGTAGGCAACATATAGAAAAGCTTAAAATTATAGAAATGTTGCCATGGTTTGGTGTTGCCAAATTTAATAGAGGTTTGGGTTTTTCTTTTTTTGAATAATGAAAGAAATCACATCCAGCCATGGGATATTAAATTGCTCAGGATTTATTATAGAAGCCTACAATGTGTACAGATTAAAACCTTTTTTCTCTAGGAGAAGCAGCAAGCACTTTGAGGGAAGGCTAAGCAAGGTTTGAGAGAGAAAAAGAGACAGAGAGAGAGAGAGAGAGAGAGAGAGAGAGAGAGAGAGAGAGAAAGGATAGCCAATTATAAGAGCTTGTTTAGTCTGGCCACTTGGTTTAGGAGCCCATCATTCTCCAGTCAGCCTAGACCAGGAACATGTGGCCTAAGAAAAAGAAAGAAAGTCATCCTTGGAAGACAAGGTAAGGGGAAGAAGAGAGAGAGAAAGGGCAATGCTTTTAGAAGACTTAAATGTACTTCTTATAGTGGATTGGACAAGGGGTGGTGCTTGGGAAGTGGTCTAGCAGCTGGCTCAGATATTCTCCAATAAGATCCCTCTTGTCCCAAGGTGAATGAACCTTTATATCCAACATGTCATTTCCTGTCACACCAGTAAAAAGCTTGACCCATCAATGGCCAAGGTCAGGTAGCTGAAAACTAGAAGCTGGAGGAAGGGGAACAAGCCAAGGCTGCTCCTATCCTGATGAATTCACATTCAACAATGGAATCACTTTGGAACAAAAGAGTTCCCCAGATAGGCACAGACAATATTTTTCCTTCCACAAAATTTGATTCTAATCACAACATTTCCTATGTCCATAATTCCCTGCATCAGAAGTACCATTTTGATAAGCAAGGGTTCAAGGGGAAAAAAAAGAGTAAGGGACAATAAAAAGTTAACCCAGGGAGTCATAGTTTATTATGTATCACAGAAAAAGATAGCCTTTGACTTTGATAGGCTTATGATCCAAAAGCCTATCATTTTATACCAGGAGAAGGGATCTTGGACCCCCCAAAACTGAAGAAAACCACAGGATTGTCACTAAATTGGGGATCTCAGAATCAAACAGTGGAAACAAAAGAGGATCACAAGGAACTACCATTCTGATCCCAGCCACCTGACCTACCAATATGAGGCTACTATAATCCTGCCAGAAGTGCTTTAAGCCTAGTCCTAATTAAAAAAAAAAAGCCCCTAACCAGGACATAATGCTTAAAAAATGAATAAACAATAAAAGATAAAGAGCTATTCTGATATTAGGGATTTCCAAGAGAAGAACTCAGAGGAGAAAAATAACTCCAAAATACCTAACTGGCAAAGCTTCAAAGAAAAACATGATTTAGCTACAAGATCAATTAGAATTCACAGAGAAGAATTTAAAAACATTTTTAATGATATAAAGGAAGTGAGAATGCTAAAAAGAAATTAGAGCTGTGATGGAAAGGATTGGAAAAACAATTAATAGCTTAGCACAAGAGATAGAAAACCATGTTCAAGTAATAGACTGTCTCTCCAAGAGACAACAAATGATTTTATAACGAAGTCAATAGTTTGAAAAAATATATGAAGATGTAAGGTCTCTCATATAAAAATAACTGACCTAGAACACAGATCAGGGAGAGATAATTTAAGAATCACTAGATTTCTGTGGGCACCAAAACATAGGATGATTGTAAAATGAAGAACAATAGGCATAATAAAATAAAATGGGAGACCAGAGTAAAATTGGGACTTTGGATGTATAGATCTGAAATAGATAAGTGTATGAATAAGAGATAAGGGGAGAAAAGATTTTCACCTTGGCAGATGACTAAATTAAAGGGATAAATGGAGCAAGAAGTGGGTATTTTCCAAACATAGGATGGGGAAGAACTCTATTGAACAGGGATGATAAAAGAAAAGATTTAGAACTGAAAATAACATTTGAGAGCATCTAATCCAATGCTTTCATTTTACATATGAAAAACCTAAGGTCCAGGGAGGTTAAAGGATTTGTCCAAGATCACAAGAGGCCATGTGGCAGAATTAGTACATAAGTCCTCTGAAGCCAAAAGTATGCCTTTCATTATATTTCCTCTCTCATCTGCTATTCCAAATGAACTGAGTTCTTTTTCCCATTGTCCTCTTTTTTCCTTCTTTTCATCTTTTACTCCTTCTCTTTCTCTTCTCAATGCTTTTCAATTTCTATATATTTTCAGCTCCCTGAATTATTTTAAAGTTTTACTTGATCCAGTTTTATTGTCTCTAGTCTGTCTTGTTATCCTTTAAAATTATAAGAACCTTAAAACATAGGGTTAAAATACAAAACAACAACAACAGCAACAACAATGGATTAACCAGGAAGTTTTATTCTCTTGGATTTAACATTACTATTAGGTAGGTAGAGACCACTCTATTAATGACCACACCAAACTGAGGGAGATCAGATTATAGAGCAACAAGGGGAGGGGAATGGAATATAAGAGTAGACAAAACCTCAAACTTGCCTGAAGACCATTCTATTATTTGATATCTAAGAGAACCATCCTTCTATGATGCTATTTCACTTGAGGGAGGTAACATTTTTTTGAGTTTAAGTACCTGGGAGGACAGAACAAGTGCTCCTTTAAAATTATAAATGATGCAATTCTTTTCTGGACTAAGGAGGGCAGGACAGGTATTCCTTTCAAAGTCTAAGGAGGACACATTACATTCCTTACTATAGCTAAGAAATATCAAAATTGGATCAGGAATAGTTGTAAAAACTTAATTATTATACTTTGACATTTTCTTTTTTAAGGACTATGAACTCACAGTAGCTCATGGAAGTGACTTTAGGTTCTTAAAAACAATTGCTTTATTATACTTGTGCAAAAGGTGCCTATTATCTATTTTCAATGATTTCTCCCTCTGAACATTGCTTTGAACACTATTTTTTTTTTAGGTTTTTGCAAGGCAATGGGGTTAAGCGGCTTACCCAAGGCCACACAACTAGGTAATTATGTGTCTGATTTGAACTCAGGTACTCCTGACTCCAGGGCCAGTGCTCTATCCACTATGCCACCTAGCCTCCCCCAACACTAATTTTTTTAATCAAAAAAACTTAGAGTTTGAAGATAGTTCTTTTTAAATACTGATATAAAAGTCCAACCTCTACAAGAAGCTATTCCTTCCCAAATGTCAAAGAATAGTCAACCTCTATCACAAAAACAATTAAAGATTAGTGTGGATTAAATCAGATGTGATTGTTAGAATCAATAGTCCTCCCTATAAAACCCCAGGTCTTTGCCCCTTTTGTTGAAATCTTCTGATTGTATAGAGAGCAAAGGCCCTAAATAACCACATTCAGAAAAAGTTGAGTAACCAGTGCTTGGCTTACTGGGCATCAAGGTGAGATTCATTAAAGAATCATGGACCTTCTTCCTCATCCTTTTGTCTTAAGAATCATTTCACCTGGGGCCTTGTCAATGTCCCTCTGCTGACTGAAATGTTATTTTATCCTTTTCCTTCTAGTGATGAAAATCCTTTATGTGGATTAAAGAAGAGAATATGATTAAATCAAATAATTTTTTCATTCAAAATTTTGCTTTCTCAGCAGATTTTAGACAATTTCTTTTTGAAAGGAAAAGTTAGAATTAGAATCACAAAACTGTTTTTTTACTTTCTGTCATCTTTCAGAAAAAGGAATCATTAGTTCAATTGATACATCATATGTATCAGAACATTGGATTTTTTCTAAAAGAAAAAATGCTGAGCTTATTGTGGTTGGATTCAGGACTAACATGCCCAAATGATTCACATTTCTTTATTTCTTAATAAAGTAGAACTTATGTACAATAGAATTTACTTCAAAGATATTAACTGTTATAAAAGTATTGAGTTGCAAAAATGGATAACAGAGCACATAGTGTAAGGAGCACTTTTTCAGTTAATTATATCTCCTTTGGGGAATTTGCTTTCACAGAAGGTGTAAAACAGTCAGTGATGCTTAAAAGCCATAGGTATTTGTTACACATATATATTTTACTTTATATGAGGGAAGGAAGAAAGGACAAGAGATACTCGGGGGGGGACAGAAGAATGACAAAGGAAGAGAGTTCCAGGTAAAGGATCTTTATCACTAAAAAGAAAGGGATTCAGGCAGCAGAGGGACATTGACAGGCCTCAGGTGTCTCAAGACAAAGAAGGAAGAGGAAGAAGATAGGTGATGCTGTAATGAATCTGGCCCTGATGATGCAGGGAACCATGGGCATAGGGAGTGTTGAAATCAGTCGGAGACAAATTTTTTGAATCTTTTGTTTGCACTCTAATAATACTCGTTCTGACTTTGTGTCTAATTTAGGCCACAGTCTGACCTTCTGATTTAGATTGTGTTCTCTTTTGGGTTGGGACAGCCAGGTAGCGCAGGCGTTGGATACAACACCTGAGATCATCCATACCCAGATCCTTGTAGAGCATGAGACTGGTAGTTGCTAGCCTAAGCCTCAAAGAATCCTGAACAAAGAAGGGATGTTGCATAAGAAGGGACATATCTAGAGCAGAGCCTACCTGCTGCAAGAAAGTCTAGGCCGGGAAAACCTGTCTGTCCCATACAGGGAGTCAGAAGACATGGGTTCTGATTATAGTTTTGCTACTATCCAACTGTGTGGCCTGGGTAAATCATTTCACTTCTTTAAGACTGGTAGGGAATGACTGAAGTTAAGGCTAATAAAATTATAGTTTGAAAAGTGATTATGCTACCAAACCTTCACTTCAACCTGTTACTATTCTTATATTTAGTCAATGAAACTAAACTAAACTAAACTAATGAATCTCTCTGGGCTTTTGTAAAAGTGGAAAGTTGGATTAGATCTAGAAATCCATTTCCTGCTCCAGCATTCTGTGATTTGATATAGTATCTAGTACAATGTCTTGCATATCATAGATACTCAATCACACTTGAAAGCTAAAAATTCAGTGGATTCAAGCTAATGTTCTAGCTATTAGGACAAAGATGAAGCCAAGTAATTATGACAATTATTGTTTAATATGTTCAATGATTCTATATTGTGAGTAGAGACAATAAATTTGAATACAAAAATATTAATTGGAACTTTTAAAAACTAAAAATGATACATATTGTACATCAGAATCCAAATTAAGTAACCAAACAACAGATCCTAAGGCAAAAGTCACTGAGTTGAACCTAAAATCAGAGAAAATCACTGAACTGAAGAAGTGGGCAGAAGGATGAGAGACAAAATGACACTTGGCAGGTGATTTCCTTTCTCTGGACTGTAGTTTGCCCATCCTGAATACATGGAGATTAGATTTAAATTCTATAGTTATATAAAATTAATTTCAATTCAATTTAACAATCATTTATTAAGTGTCTATGTATTAAGTGGCGGGAATGCAAAAGATAAAAATAAGATAATCCCTTTCCTTAAGGAGTCTCTGTTCTATTGTGGGGATATGATTCTATGCAGATAAATAAAATATAAGGTAATTTAAGGAGAGGAAAGAGCATTAACATTTAGATGGCTCAAGATAGATTTTTAAAGAGGTTATTGCACTAGAGCTGAATTTGAAAGGAAGAGAAGGATTCTGAGAGGAGATAAAGAGGAAGTTCACTCAGGGCATGAGGTAAGACATGTACAAATCAAATGCATAGTGGGAAATGACTGGTCCAATTCTGGGAAAGGAAAGAATGTGAAATAAGATTAGAAAGGTATTTTTTTTTTATTCAAGAAACAAAAGGAAGCTACTTAACATTTTTTTGTTTTGGAGAGTGATATGGTCAACCTTAAGATTATTTCCAGAGGATAGTTTGTAAAAGGGAAAGACTAAAGGGTGAGCAATTAAGGGCTTTTTTCAAGAGTTCCAGGAGGAAATGAAGGTAGAGTGGATAGATTGAAATGGAGATGGAAGCAAGAAATGTGGCATCAAAATAGGCAACTGTTTATATATTGGGAGTAGGGAGAGGGAATAGTTAAGGATGTCCTTGTGATCATGAGTCTGAGTGCCTAAGAAGTTGGCAATGTTCTCAACAGAAATAAGGGAATTTGAGGAAGTGTTTAAAAAAGAGGACAAGGAATTCCAATTTGTAGCATGTTGATTTTTAAGATACTTAAATATTTTTAAGGTACTTCAAAGTGGAGCTGACTAGTAGGGATTTGATGATGTGAGACTGATGTTTTGGAGGAAGATTAGGACTTGGAAAAGCAAAAAAAGTACCTCAAGGATGCATTCAAGGGAGCAGCTAGATGGCACAATGGATAGAGCACTGGCCCTAGAGTCAGGAGGACCAGAGTTCAAATTTGACCTCAGACAGTTACTAATTACCTAGCTGTATGGTCCTGGGAAAGTCACTTAACCCCATTGCCTTGGGGAGGGGAAGGATGCATTCAAGTAGGGGATATAAAACAATATAAGTAAAGCATTTATAAACACTAAATAGAATAGGAAATTAGAACTGTGCAGATGGGCAGATGGGGGGGGGGGGCTTCTCTTCTTAGAGCACTGCCTAGAGCAGTGGTGTCAAAATCAAATAGAAAGAGCTGGGGAGGAGCACCAATCCATTCAAAAGGGTCCCTGGGGCCAAATAACAATTGTTTTAAAATGTAAATATTATATTTTATTGAATTTTTATCTTTTCCTTAGATATTTCCCAACTATATTTTAATCTCATTCTAGATGCTCTAGGGATGTACAAGTGACTGCTTGAGTGGTTATGACTTGCCAGCTCAAAAGTCAGTATGTGTTAGAGGTAGGACTTAAACTGAGGTATTCTTTGAAGCCAACTCTCTATCTGCCAAGCCAAGCTGCTACATGAAAGCTTAGAGATACTATATAAACATAAAAATGGTATTTATTATAAGTATGGAAAACAAATGAAATTCTTCACTTGTACATCAATAGGATGGGCTAATTTTGAGCAGAAAACATGAAGAGAAACTATTTTCTTCTTGTTCCCAACTCATTCATCCCTATTAGTCTGAAATATAAAAAGTTTTTCTAACAATAAAAAACAGTATTTGCTTAGACTTTGAGTTGTTTCTCTGTCTCTGTCTCCCCCTTGTGGCACTCAAAATTCTCAAGATTTGGGTAATGAGTAAGGTAACCAGTTATGTTCTGGGGAAATATTTATTGTATATTTGTCCATGAAGTCATCAAATATGATGTGCCTACTATCTCTATAAGACTGATCATAAAATAAAGTTTATTTTTCCTTCCTCCAGTATGATATAATATAGGAGAAAACGTTTCTCTTGGGAACTACATTCTCCACAAACCTAAGCAGAGTCTGGCAAGAGAAAATCACCCTGGTGTAGAACCAGAGGCCTGCTCCACAGTGGTGTCTAAATGGTATTAATATGGCAAAGTGTTTGGCTTTTTTTGTCTTAAGCAGTAACAGTTTGGTTTCTGTCCTGAGGAGCCATGATTGCAAGATATCAATGCTCTGAACTTCCTGAGATGTAATATTTCTGAGGCCTTGAGGATCCTGGGTTTTATCATTAGGGCAAGTTGTTCACATTGTTTACTCACCCTTTAGTTTCGAAGGTATTGCTGATAAAGCAACTCTAGAAGTGCTGAAATCATTAACAAATTTTCAGCTTTGCTTCTTTTAAAAAAATTTTTAATTTTTATTTTAAATTAAATTACATTTTATCTTTTAAGCCTTTTTCTCTATAGGGGCTGATAAACTCAGCCAATAAGTAGAGCAAAGAGAGCTTACAACCTCCACTTCCTGAAAGTTTGGGAGGTTGTGCTCAGAAAGGAGTATGACTAGATTTCTGATCAATATAACCTAGGTCCCAGTTTTAGCATTAGAGGTGGTCCAGTTTCCTAGCCATGCAGGGTTAGGTTCAAATGCAATAAAGTTTTCTCACAATTCCCATAACTGGGCGAAATTTTTCACAAGACAAAAATTGGACTAGACTCATAATGGAATTGAAAAAGAAATTAGTTTGATTCCAAATTGAGTCACAAAATAGAGTCAGAGTGGTTCATTCACTCAGTTCAGTGAGTGGAACCCCTGGGGAGCAGAGTGACCAGTAGCAATGGTGTTATCTATTTCATTATGATTGCAGAGTAGAAAGTGAGAGGTACCCAGACAAGGTGTCTGGGGTAAAAAAAAAAAAAATGGAGCATTGCTGGTGCTAGATAGATAAGAGTCCTGTAAGACAGTCACTAATTGGGACAGAGCCAAAAAGACTGTCCTCATTTTTTCCATGTTATTCTATAATTCCTTCATAGTGATTCAGGGGAAAGATGAAGAGAATCTAAATGTAACAGTAAGAATTTGGGTAGAGTTGTAAATTGGCCCTTGAGATGTAAATTGACTTGAAGTAGAGAATTATGATTGTAACAGAAACAATTGTAACCTTGGGTGGAGACCCTCCCCATTCTTAAAGTACCATTGATTGTTTAATGTAAAATTTATATCCTGATCTCCTTGGGTTTTACCCTCTACCTAATTCCTTGTCTAGTAAGAGAAGGGGAGTTCACCTTTTACCCTCTGGATGAGAGGCAAGACAAAAACCTGAGCTGGCTCTCTCTCTCTCCCTAGCCCTTCCTATGCCTTGTAACCTTATTAATAAATTTTTCTTTTATTTCCACCTATGCTTTCCCAAGTCTGAATAATGATTTCTCACAGGTAGAACTGAACCCAAGTAGCTAACTGCTACAACAGGACATCCAAAGTATACTAGGGACTTTTCTTTATAAATTAGAAGCAATGCAAGATGCTCATTTGTTATCACTTGATCTCAAAACATGAATAACTGATTAAAAGAATAATTGAAAAAAAGGAAGGGAACCAGACAAGTTATGGGAATATTATTTAGTCCAAGTGTTGAACTGCTTTTGTGGAATGTTAAAACCTAGAGGAAGGCCTCTAGCATACTGCCTAGATCCTCCACAGATGATTTATGAGAAGTCAGGCATAAGAATGACATAGAATGAGAAAATACAGATAGCTTATTGCTCTGTAACATTAAAGGAAGAGCTTATGTTTATGAGATCATAGATTCATTGACTGAAGATACATATATACTTCAGTTGAGAGTTTCTCAAATGAAATTGCTTTCTTATGGTTTCTTAATTCCAAAATCTGGTAACCATTTCTCTTCCTTCTTACCACTCCCACTTTCTAGACCTCTCCTTTTTAGGTTCTTGCAACATTGCTATTTCTTGGTTCTCCTTAACTCCTGCCTGGCTGTTGCTTCTCAGTTTCCTTTGCTAAATCATTATCCATGTTCTATCCTGTATGGGATAGATTTTTAAAATTTTTTTATCTTTGTCTCTTCAGCACTGTCATGCTCCTCAACTAGTCTCACACCTTGGAAATATCTCCAAATGAATGTTTCAGTCATCTCAAACAACATTCCCAAACAGAACTTATTATTTTTCTTCCTTTTTTTTTAAAACCCTACTTCTGTTGAAGGCCCCCCATTCTTCCTGTCACTTCTGTTTGTAACTTATGAGTCACTTTCTGCTCTTCCCTCTCTTTATGGCTTAGATCTAATCAAGTGCTGAGTCTTGCCACTTCTATTTCCTCAGTATCTCTATCATCTGTTTTCCTCTTCCCACTCAGAAGGCCACCACCCTAGCTCAGGTTCTCATCATCTGTTGCCTACACTATCATACTAGCTTCAGAAATGGTCTTCCTACCTTCAGTCTTTCCACTCTGCAGTCCATCTGCTGCCAGCATCTTTTGATGTCCCTAAAGTATAGTCTGACCATATTGCTTTCCTACTTGAGATACTCTGCCAGCCCCCTTTTGCCCTTAGAACAAAATACAAACTTGAGTGTTACATTAAATTTGGTCTGACTCTAGACTTGCCTTTTTAAGTTTTTTAGTTCATTATTCATTTTCAATTCACTTTCAAATACTAGATTCTAGTCAAAGTGACCTAGTTGCTATTCTCTATATACAATCTTTGGGCCTTTGCTGGGGTTTTTCCTCTTTGCCCAGAATGCTTCCCCTCATCACCTTTTCCTCACAGAATCTAAACTTCTTTATATGCCTACTCCTACAGGAAGCCTTTCTTGATTGCCTTTCTTCCCCAGAAATTACTTTGAATATATTATGTATTTACTTTTTGGTGTACAGTGTGCTCTCTCTCCTCCCCAAAAAGAATGGGAGCTCTTTGAAGGTCCTTTGAGGTCCTTTGAAGGTCCAGAGTGCTTCAGGTTTCTAATCTTTTTATCCTCAGAACTTCAACTGGTTTGTTGAATGACTGCACAAAGGAATACATGAGTAGGACACCTTTAGAGTAGGGACTGTTTCATTCTTTGTATTTGTATATCAGAACCTAACACAGCCCCTAGGACTTAGAAGACTCTTGAATCAATTGCTTATTAAATTGACAGTTTTCTGCTACCTTGGTCAAGTTGCAGCCTCATGGGGTTTGTTTCCTGACCTTGAAAATGAGGGCATTGGACTAGAATGCTGGCTCAGGAGATCTCTTCCAGCTCTAGATCTAGGATCCTTCAATCTAGGAGCTATTCAAATGAATAGAGTTCACATTCTAACAGATGGTGTCAGGTTGTTTACCTTGGCTGTACAAAGTAGATAATCCATTTCCTTTGAATGTTATCTTGTTTGCAGATGCTGAGTGTAGATTTTTGGGATTGGAAGAATATATAAACATTCATTTTTTTATAGATGTGGAGACTTAGACCTAAATAGCAAGTTGCACTCTTCTTGCTCATAGTTATATGGGTAATAAGTTGCAGAGCTTGGGTTCAGATCCAACTTCTGTCTTCAAATCCAGTTGTCTTTCCAAGACAGCAACTTCCTATTCCTCTATATGGTATATTGGCTTGGCAAAGGTTGAACCAGGAGTTAGGAATTCAAATTCTGGTTCTGACCTTCACCAGAATGACCTAGGGCAAATCTTTTTGCGTATATCTCATTTGTAAAGTGGAGGCCATAGTATTTATACTTCCTACCTCTTATAATTCTTAGTGTCATACAAGTGTTATTATTGTTAGTTCTCTGTACATTAATACCTCTAATAAAGCAAACAAATTTTTTGCCCTCTCCTGGATCAATGAACAGATGAACAAAAATGATTTGGTTTACCTTAAGCCAAGGGTCATTATGAACATCAATTTAAACCATAACCTGAGTAATTTATTGGAGTGAATGCCAAACAAAGCACTAGACAGTTCTCATAATATTACATTATAATTGAGGGAAATTCTTTTTTCATAGTGTACTACTTTTATAATATATAATTACTACTTTTATAATATTTAATTCATTGACATTGCCAGGGACTAGTTGAACTTTATTACTATGAAATTATAATAAGTAGAGAAAATAAAAATTTCCTGGAAAATTTCCATCCTAGGCTAAGACAACCAAACAGCAATTTTGTCAGTAGTGATTTTTTTTCCCATTTTGCCATGTGGTAATGATTTAGCACTAGGATTGTAGTTGGTCAAAATGGTTGTGATAATTCTACCAACAATGGCAAATTAAGACTCTAATTAGAGTTAGAACTAAAAAGAACTGAAGTCATCTAGTCCCAGCACCCTCAATTTACAGAGGAAGGAAGCTACATGACTTTTCCAAGGTTATATAGCTAGCTGCTAGGGCACTGGCAACAGGAGAATGGTTATCAATCCAACTAGTCTTTATTTATAAATCCTCCTCCTCCACAAAAACTGCCATTGTTTAAGATAATAGATTTAGAGCCTAAAGGGACCTCAGAGGTCTAAGAGTTCAACAAAGGTATAGGAATTTAAAACCACAATACTGCATGTTGAATGACAGTATTAAGAGAGGTAAGGTAGGTCAAAGACAAAGAACCCCCTGCTAGCTCGGAAGATTAACTTAGAAAACCACAAATTAACATTATCTATGTTGTACTGTATTTTTATTTATTTTGGTAAACATTTTCCAATAACATTTTAATCCAGTACAGCCACACTGGGGAGTTTTGAGGGATACTTGCTGCCTGAGGGGGTGAGTTTGACACCCCGGGGTAGATTCATCTAACTTTGGCAGAATTCACTATAACTTTAAGCCAAAAGACCAAGAGATAGAGAGTGCATTTTGGAATTATTCTCCCACCCACCTACATTTTTCCACCTTTAGGGCTAGTAAATATAAAAATCTGTTCTTTGACATTTTTACATCAGATTACATAGTGTGATAGAACCAGCTAGTACTTGACTGGCCTACCCTATATTTTCCTACTCAAGTTGGATACTTTCATTTTAATGAAAATAAGTCACATTTTCATTGTACCTTTTTTGTTGTAGAACACTTTCCTCATAAAACCTATGAGTTATATTACATTATTATCATCTCTTTTACGGAAGAGAAATTTGAATATTTGAAAGATTAAGTTACTTGTCAATAGTCTCACTTAAGTGTCTGATGGGTGATTCATTACCTGGTCTCCTAATTCCAAATTCAGCTTTATTTCACAGAGGGTTAACCATTCCCTCCCAAAGGAAACAATGGCAAATTAGAAGCTAATTAGACTTAAGAACCCAAAAGGCCTGAAGTCATCTAGTTCCAGCACCTTCTATTTACAGAGGAAGTCATAATGACTTTTCCAAATTTAAAAGGCTTACTAAGGTGATATAGACAGGATTAAGAACCCAAGTCTTTTTTTTTTATTTTGCATTCTTTCTATATTACCATTCTGGTCCCTTATTTCCAGGTCAAGTTTTAATTTTGTAACCCTTAGAATTGTTATGAGAATTTTTATTTTTCCTTTTATTGTTGCTAGCACTCCTCCTGCAACTTTTGGTTAACTGAAAGCCTGTCTTCTATGGATATTAGGTTCACCTGAACAAAATCTGACTCCTGGAACCTGGCTGAGTGTTTCTACCCTGACCTCGGGTAGAAGCCAAAAGAGAGTCAAAGTGATATATTTGAAGAATCCCCACTGTTCCTCAATCCTTGGTTGTCTTGGAAACATGCACATCCCTTCTCCCTCAATCAGTCCATTGTGAGTCTGATAGGGTTTAATCTGTAACCTGACTTAGTTTACCAAAGCATGTTGAATTAGGTTTGTTTCCATAAGTTACGTACGAAATTTTGACCATTTAAGTTTGTCCAATTTTTATGACACTTAAATGTTTAAATTTTTTAGTCCTAAATATATAAAGTATAAAAACATAAATATTATATGTTATATAAAATATGAAAGTCATTTTTGCCATACTGACATAATTTCATTTATAAAAATGTCAAGTTATTATCCTGGAAGCCTGCCTTTTGTTATTTTTTCTAGGTTAGAAGCCCGGCTCAAGCACGATGAAGCCTCCGCAACTCCTGCAGGGTGGCAGGTGGGTTTCTTGTGCCACCCGCACTCCTGGGGGGGGCTCTTTCTCCCACCCCGGGGGCCGACTGTGGGCTTCGGGGCCCTAAGTGCCCGGGATTCGGCCAGCTCCCTGGACCGTCGGGGATGCGACCCGGGGTGGGAGCTGGCGGCCCGGCGTTCTGCCTCTCCCCTCCCCCTCGGAGCCGCTTTTCTCCGGTGTAAATGGGCAGCGCCCGGCCCGGCGCGGGGCCGCTCCGCCTGCCAGGGCGCCCGCCGGCACCTGCCGCTCCCCCCGCGGCCCGCGGCCCCGTCCTCGGGGGGGAGGGGAGGGCCCGGCGGCGTCACGGCGCGGTGGGCGGGGCCCCGTCCTCGGGGGGGAGGGGAGGGCCCGGCGGCGTCACGGCGCGGTGGGCGGGGCCCCGTCCTCGGGGGGAGGGGAGGGCCCGGCGGCGTCACGGCGCGGTGGGCGGGGCCCCGTCCTCGGGGGGGAGGGGAGGGCCCAGCGGCGTCATGGCGCGGTGGGCGGGGCCCCGTCATCGGGGGGAGGGCCCGGTGGCGTCACAGCGTGGTGGGCGGGGCGGGACCCGCCCTCCGGGGGCGGGCCCGGCGACGTTACATCACGGTGGGCGGGGCCCCGCTCGCCGTTGCCGGCTGGGCCCGGGCCGGGCCGGAGTTCCGGGTGTGGCGGAGCCGCGCGACGCTGCGGAGGGAGCGGAGCGAGCGGAGCGCGCGGCCTCGCGGGAAGTGGCCTTTGGCCTCGCGCTTCCGGGCCGGCGGGGCAGCGTGCGGAGCGGGGCGCGCGGCGCGGCGCGGCGGGGACGCTGGTTTGGGGCCGAGCCCCGGGCCCCGGGCCTGAGCGCGAGCGCGAGCGCGCCGGGAGCTCCCGGGGCCGCCGACATGGGGCTGCGCGTCCTCGTCCTCTGCGCCTGCTGCCCCCTGCTGCTGGCGAGGAGCCCCCCGAGCGAGGCGGCCTACGCCGCGCAGCCGCCCCACGGTGAGGGGCCGCGGGGGGCGGGGCCGGGGCTTCACCGCCCTGTGCGAGTGCGGGGTCTGGGCCCGGCCTCTCCCTAGCAGGGGGCGCCGCGGGGGGCGGGGCGGGGCTCTGGCTCCCTCCATGGGGGAGCGCCGCGCCGTTGTCCGTGTCCGGACGGGAAGTGGGGGGCGGCCGGAGACCGGAGGCGCCCCTCTAGTGACTGAGTGCCATGGCAGGGCGGCCGCCGGCCCGGGGCCCCCTTGGAGTCCGTTCGGCGGGAGCGCAGACGCTTGGCTGTGGAACACCTGCCCGACCTCGGCCTCTCGTGGGCCCGATTGCCCGGCCCTCGGGGCCTCCTGATGCACACCCCGACTGCCGGACCCGGGTAGCTCCTGAGGAGGACGGGCTGGGACCCCCTCGCTGAAATCCAATTAACTGCTTGTTCGGAGTAAAGGAAAGAACTAACAGCATGAATAACTTTTTATTCATAAGGTTTTTTTTTGCAAGGCAGTGGGGTTAAGTGGCTTGCCCAAGGCCACACAGCTAGGTCATTCTTACCCAGGACCGGTGCTCTATCCACCACACCACCTAGCTGCCCCTAGCATGAATAACTTGATAAGTATTTGGAAGTCCTTCTGGCTTTATCTTTTGTGTTGATCTCTTTTTTTCTTACTTTTGTAATGCTTTAGGGTTAAGTAACTTGCCTAAGTTCACACAGTTAAGTAACTGAATGTCTGAGGTCACTTTTGAACTCAGGTCCTTCTGACTCTCCACTGTGACAACCAGCTGCCCTTGTCTTTGCTCTTTTGAGCAAACAAGAAACCCATGGCTTTTTGCCCTTATTTATTTTTGTTTTTTTATTCTTTTAAGGTATTTTTTTGCAAGGCAATGGGGTTAAGTGGCTTGCCCAAGGCCACACAGCTAGGCAATTATTAAGTGTCTGAGACCGGATTTAAACTTAGGTACCCCCGACTCCAGGGCTGGTGCTCACTATGCCACATTTGCCTTTTTTTAAAATTCGTTTGTTTTTGTTTTTTCTTTTTTTTGGCAGGAAGTGGGGTTAAGTGGTCACACAGCTAGGTAATTTTTAAGTGTTTGAGGTCAGATTTGAACTCCCCAGTCCTCCTGACTTAAGGGTCCTGCTCTCTATGAGGTCAGATTTGAACTCCCCAGTCCTGCTCTGTCCACAGCGCCACCTAGCTGCCTTTTTATGCCATTTTTAAAAAAGGAAATATACTTCAGGCCATAGCATCAAAATTTTAGAGTTATAAGAAGTGAAGTTCTATTTAGTTTCTGAAGGAAGTGTGTTTTGAAGGTGAAAGTTGATAGAGTGAACCACAAAGTTGGAAATTTAATGTGAATCCTACAGTGTATTAGATAAGCTGAAGAAACATTTTTTGACAGTTCCTTTACTTTTCTTGGTCTCATAAGGAACTTTGGTTATTTTTGTGGAATGTTTGGGAAAAAGAAGTACTTGAATTGTATGAGAAACTTAGTATTTTTCATATAATCTTCACTTCCCCTCCCACCCCCAGCTCAGGTAAATTTATTTTCAATTCTATTGTTAGGTATAGGTATTCAAATATTTAAACAAGCACATAGGGCAATCAAACAAAATAAAAAAAACTTGTAAACAGTTCATGTGTTAATAAACTTTATTAACCATGAAAAAATGTAGATTTTTTTAACATGGAATAACCAAATTATCCTGTTTGTTTCTGTGATGCTTTTTAAACTTTTTTGTATTTTGAGTTGCTTCTATTCTTAGTGTCTTTGATTAAATAGTTGTAGTTAGTGTAAATTGTTCTTTGAATTCTATTTCATATTGCATTTTTTTTGTTCTGTATATTTTCCCCCCTGTTTTTTTGACTTGTTATAAGGCTCTGATGATGTTTGTCTTTCTCATTCTTAAAGATCATGACATTAGGGAGGTGATACTGTGACAGGTACTATTGAGTTTGGATTTAAGTGAGGGGCTCTGTAAAGTGACCAGCCTCACTTTCTCTTTCAGATCCACAATTCGATGAGACAACACCCATCCAGTGGTTAAGGTTAAGTAAAAAAGAGAGAAAAATAGGCCAAGAATGACTACTTAAAAAAAGTAAGATTCTTGTATGGTACTGACAGACCATGACATTGAATTCAGCATATGTACTTGATGAAGTAACTCAGCATGCTGAGCCAAATGTCTGCCATAATCTAGAAAGTTATTTTTCATCCACCTAATTTTTTCTGTGGGTTGTGAACCTGAAATTTGAACAGTCTTTAAGGAGGTCCTGTAATATTCTGGGGCTTATTCACAGACAAGAGTATCTGGAGTACCTTACAATAAATTGCTCTTTTCATCTAAACTCTGTGTAGGGCCTATTTCCAGTAAAAATGACAAATCTTAGTCTGATCATATACTGAGGGAGGGATAACATCAACAAAAATGACAATATAACTGAAGTCTTGTGTCAGAGATACCAAATTTCAAACCTGGCCTCAGACACTTACTTAGCTATGTGACCCTAGCCAAGTTACTTAATCTTTCTTCCTCAATTTCCTCATCTGTAAAATGAGCCAGTATAATAAAAGCACCTACTTTGCAAGATAGTTGTAAAAATAAAATGAGATGATATTTGTTAAGTGCTTTTCAAACTTGAGAATACTATATAGTATCAGATGCTGTTGTATATTATATGCACATAGGAAGGGAATGTTCAGGCATTTTTGTTTCTGATTCTTTGTGACCCTATTTAATGAGTGGTTTGCCATTTCCTTCCCCAACTCATTTTTTATGGATGAAGAAATTGAAGGCAAAGCAAATCTAGTGACTGACTTAGGGTCACATATCTAGTAGTGTCTGAGGCTAGATTTGAACTCAGCAAGATGAGTTTATTCATGTGCCCCCAGTTGCCTCAGGGCCTGTTGGAGAAGAATAATCAGTGGAATAAATCGTCTACTCAAATGTGGTACAATCCACTTTGGTTTACTATAATAATCTAAACTCATGGGTTTAATTATTATTAAGCAAAATGCTCTCATATCTTTTCTGTTCTGTAATCCTGCATCATTAGTTTCCTTATTCACATTTCAAACTAAATATTTCTGGAGACATCCTAAACTAGCATGTCTAAAATTGAACTCATTATCTTTTCCCCTAATAACTTGCCTCTCTCAAACATCTAACTGTTGGTGTTAACCTCTTTCTAATGTTTCAGGTTTTTGTACTCTGAGCATTATGCTGGAATTCTTTATCTCTCTAGCCTTAAATAAGTCAGTTACCAAGTCTACAATTTCTAACTTCACAGCATCTTTCTCATTCTACTCCCTTCTTTTAACTCACATAGTTGTCATCTTAGTTCAGAACCTCATGCATTTAGCTGTGATTATTGCCATAGCCTCCTACATGTCTTAAGTCTTTCCTTAGTCCAGTTCATTCTCATAGCTCCAAAGCAGTCTTAGCTTTTAAGGTTCTATATAACTTGTCTAATAGACATCTGTCCTTCCAAACTTTTTTGAATATCATTCCCCTTCCTTCATTTTGTGATCTACCCAAACACAATTTCCATCAGTTTTCCTTTGCACTTGATATTCCCAGACCCAAATTTTGCTCCCTCTTTACTTCTACCTTCAGAGTCCCTCTCCTCTTTTATAGTAACCTAGTACTTCTTTAAAGTTTTCTTCAGACTTCTCTTTTTTTTGGGGGGAGGCGCTATGTTTACTTTCATAACATGACTATTAGGTAATGTTTTGCATGACTGTACTTTTTAACCCTATATCTAATAATTGATTTCTCAATGAGGGGCAGTTGGGATGGGAAGAGGATTCAGGACTCAAGTTTTAAAAATGAATGCTAAAATTTGTTTTTACAAATAACTGGGGAAAAATAATACAGGTTTTTTTTAAAAGATGTAGCTCAGAAGTCTTTTCTGATCAATTTCCCTTGTATTTTATCGTTTTTATATATTTGTATTTATTTACTTTGTCCATATTTTAGATGTGCTTGTCCTCATTAGAATATAAATTCATGGGAATAGGCATTTCAGTCTTTGTAATTGAATGCTCAACACACGGGCTGCCTGACTTACTTTCATTGTTAATATTCAGTTGAATCTGACTTTTCATTACCTGATGTGGGATTTTGGTGGCAAAGGTATCTGAGTGGTAAGTGATTTTTTTCCTTCTAGCTGATTTTACAGATGAGGAAACTGAGGCAAACAGGGTGAAATGATTTGCCCAATGTCATAACTAATGAGACTGGATTTGAGCTCAGGTTGGATGAGTATTCCTGATTACATTTTGTCATGTAACCCAGCAAAGTACTTTTTCCGTACTTATTGATAGATAGAATCAGTCTAATCACAGTCTTTATGCATGCACTTAAACACAGACACGGAAAAATGAAATAAATAGTTCCTAAAGATACATTTATACATTTTTTAGTGGTTTAAATTCCCTTGCTTTTTTTTCTTAATTTGAACTTAGACACTCCAGTGTGACCCTGAATAAGTTACTTCACCTTGTTTGCTTTAGTTTCCTAAATCAATAAAATGAACATGAGAAATGGAAAAGCACTCCAGTGTCTTTACTAAAAAAAACCAAATAGGGTCATGAGGCGTCTGCATGTTTGGGGGAAAAACAACCCCCCCAAAAAAAAATTACCTTCTTGTTTTTTCATTGTGAGTGGGCTGGAGTGGAGGTGTGCTGAGGCATTTCCCTTTGCTGTTGCTAATGGAGGCCATATTTGATCCTGTCTGCACTTCTCTGTTACCTCCCAAATCAAGTCTCTCCTCCCCACCCTTGCCACTTGTCTTTATCTCTGTAACTTGAAAAACAATCAGTGGGCTGCTGTTTAGGCCTCCTCAGCAAATGTCTCCAGGGAATTCTCTGATTCCTTTTGAAATCTCAGTTGAAACTTCCCTGTGCCCAAGGTCTGGTCTCTCTTCTTTCCAGAAGAAGGGATTGAAGAAAGGGTGACAGGTAGTTCATTTCAATTTAAGGAACCATTATTAAGCACTTATCATCTGGAAGAAATTCTATGTAGAGAGCAACCAGGTTAATAATGCATTGAATAATTCTAGGTTTGCAGTCAGGAAAACTCACCTTCCTCAGGTCAAATCCAGCCTCTAGTTGTGTGGTCCTGGCCAAGTTAGTTAATGCTGTCTGCCTCAGTTCCTCATCTGTAAAGTGATCTGGAGAAGGAAATGGCAAATCACTCCAGTATTTATGCCAAAGAACTCCAAATGCAGTCCTGAAGATGACTAAACAACCAAAACCCTAGGTATTGTAGATAACAAAAACTTGCTCTAAGAAACTATTCTACTCAGGAATATAGTATATTTATGAATACTGGAAGTGCAATAAATAAATAACCCTGGTCAGATGTTTGGAATCCATGCCACTAATGAACATGTTGCCTCTTCTCCCTTTTCCTCACCTTTTCTTTCTTTTTTCCTACTTGAAAGCTGAAATTTTAGATTGACATTCCAATTTTCAGCCTGGCTCCAAAATTGGATACCAATATCGTTAGCCTTAGGTGTCCAGGATTCATTCTAGGAAAGAATCATGGTAGAACAATATATAAAATATTGAGTGAATGGTAATATTGTCTTTTCATGATTGGAACATTGTATACAAATTGTCAGATTGAACATTAATTGTCAGATTGAACATTAAGAACATAACCTTGTGGATATTTTATAAAAAAAATTACTTGTTCTTTTGGTTAGCACAGTATATAATGTCTAATCCTAACAGTGAAATGAATTTGAGATGATTCAGGACCCATTATTTTTCAGTATCTAAAAACTTCATTTATCATATTTATGTATTCGTGTGGAACATTAACATGCAGAGTAGTATGTATTGATTCATTATTCTAGAATTGACAGTTTTCAGAGTAGAAAAACTCAGAAATAAAGAGCTGAATGGGTTCAACTGAACTGTAATGAATTTCAAGACTTAGAAAAATTGTGAGTCATACAGGTTTAGTCATACGATATCTTGTAGCAAGGGTATATTAATCTTACTTTGTTATTCATAGTTTTTCCCCTACATATTGCTTTGAAAAAAGACACAAGAGGAAGAAAAGCATAACTCACAAATAAGGGAAATGTGTATTTTGAAGTTTTACTTGACTGAGTTTTATTATCAGCTGGTAGATTCTACATGTTAATTATTTTAAGTTATTCATAACAATATTTTTACTTCATGTTTCTTTTGTTGATAACTCAGATAGATACTCTTATCAATCATAAATGTTTAGTAATCACTTAATATGTTCCAGACACTGCTAAATGCTGAGGATTTTTTTTGGGGGGGTGAGGCAAGGCAAGGGGGTTAAGTGACTTGCCCAAGTCACACAGCTAGGTAACTGCCTGAGGCAGGATTTGAACTCAGGACCTCCCTCTGCACCCCCTAGCTGCCCTGATTTAAAAAAAACAATAACGGCACCTTCCCTTAAGGAAATTATATTCTAAATAGGGAGGTTGTGTATACTTCTGTAAATAATGTAGTTAAAAAGTACATGCAAAGTTGCCTTAAAAGGGAAGACCCTAGCAATTAAGGGAAAAGGGAAGGCCTTCTACAGAAAGTGGAGCCTGAGCTAAGTCTTGAAGAAAGACATGGGTTTTTAAGAGGTGGTGGTGAAGAGGAAGAATATCAGGCTTGGGAGACAAGCCACACAAAGGCACAGAAAAGGAAATGGAGAGTTTGTATTCTTACAATAGAAAGTAGGCTAGGAAGACTGAAAAGAAAAAACTCAAGTGTTATTTGATCCCAGAGCCTTTGGAATCTGAGTAGGGGCCAAATTACAATTTATTTATTTGTTTGTTTGTTCCTTTGTTTATTTATTTTTAGGTTTTTGCAAGGCAAATGGGGTTAAGTGGCTTGCCCAAGGCTACACAGCTAGGTAATTATTAAGTGTCTGAGACTCAGATTTGAACCCAGGTCCAACTGCGCCACCTAGCCGCCCCCCAAATTACAATTTAAGAAAATACTTTGATAATTGTCTAGTAGCTGGTTTGAAAAGGGAAGAAATTTGAGGCAAATAATTGCAATAATCTAGGCTGAAAGTGATGGGCCTAGGTCAGGATGTTGGCTGTGTAATTGGAGAGAGATGGATCATGTTGTGGAGAAAGAAATTAGAAATTTTTGTCAGCTGATTGGATAAGTGGGGTGAGCTCTTATTGATGGAACTAGAACTGTGATACTATGAATAAATTTATGCCAGTAGCACTGATTATAATCTTGAATGATACTAAGGTCTTGTACTAACTTGTACCAGGGAAACTCTGGAGCCAAATGTCAGCAACACAAAACTGAAAATTCACTAGAAATTCTTTCAGGAAGCAATGTGTATTATTTTGGAAAGATCATTGACCTTGATTTTTCCAGTGATGACACTTATTAGCAATGTGACCTGCTTATAATACTCACACTTAATCAGAGCTTACACTTATTTATAAAATCCAGTTGTAACACATAATGTTTGGGCAGCTAAGTGGGGGTCTGAAGCCAGAAAGACTCATCTTCCTTAATTCAAATCTGGCTTCTGACAATAACTGTGTAACATTAAACAAGTCATTTCACCCTTGTTTACTTCAGCACTTCATCTGTAAAAATGAACTGTGTGTTTGCCAAAAAAATCTCAAATGGGGCCAGGAAGAGTCAGACATGACTGAATCAAATGAACAATAACATGCATAGAATTATTTTTCTTACAGAGTACCTGCTTCATAAGAGTATTGTGAGAACCAAATAAGATAACACATGTATAGGACATTTTGACTTAATGAGCCATGTAAATATGGGTTATATTCGTTGTCCTGCCAAAAAAAAATAATCTTGTGTTGGATGTAGGGAAATATCAGAAATACACTTGTAGAAAATCTGTTTTTGAACAAATCACTTCTAAGAGAAAAAGGGGTCTGTGATAGCTTTCATGGTGTTTGAAGGGCTTTTGATTTGTACAGCTTGAAACCTGAGGCCAGATAGTGGTTTGGAAAAATTAGAAAACGAAAAAAGTAATTAGGTAAAACTTCAATTATAGCTATCTCCTCAGGAAGTATGTAATGAGTACTCCCTCACTGGAGATTTTTACATATGTTAGATCACCAGGTGAAGGTGTTACAGAGGGGATTCTTAGGAGGGATAGTAGACAAGAGAGTGTCTGATGTCCTTTCCAGGTCTTAAATTTTGTCTCTCAGGATCCTGTTTTGCTTTTCCAGGATGGACAACTAGGTAATTTGATAAAATAATCTATGTTAAACATTTTAATAGAAGAAATTTCAGATACAAAGGAAACACAATCAAATCTCACACAGGACCCATCATCCTCAATACTGAAGGATTGGGAGAACTGGTAAAGCAAATTTTGGAGAGCAAAGGATCCAGGATTACAATCAAGAATGTACTACCCTGCAAAATACTGTCAGGGAAAAAGATGGGTGTTCAACAAAATAGAGAACTAAACAGAATTCAATGCCAAAAAATATGACTGAAGACTAGTGTAAAAAAGGTAATTGAAAAGGGGGAAGGAAAAAACAAATGTTGGTCAAGACCATCAAATTGGATTCAACCCTAAAAGGGAAGATATAACACTTTAAATTTTTTAGAACTTTTATTTCTGTTAGGATAATTAGAGGGTAAAATATAATTGAAGAACCTAAAGGATATGGGTATAATTGGATCTTATCTCTCCACTGAAGAGATTCAAGATGACATCACTATATTTGAGACAAAAAGCATTAAAGAATAACAGGTGTTAACTTTAAAGCTTGTATCTCATTATTCTTTAACCCACTTTAATCATACTGTGCTTAGCACCTTGTCTAATGATGACATCATTAACTGCAAGTATGTAAGTCAGGGTCTTTGTAACTTAAAATCATTTGTAAAGTTCTGATTGTTATAATATTTTGAATTTTGAAGAATAATTTTTAATAAAAATGCCTTATTTTTTAAAAAAGTATTTAATCATTCCCTAATAACTCCCCCACTAATAGCACCTTTTCCCTTGTGAAAGTAATTTTTGTTTTCTGCTTTATCAAATACTGAGTCATTGAGTTGCATTGTCTTTGATCCTCTTGTATAGTCTAGTCATCTGATGTCTGTCCTTTGTTCTTGGAGAAGACCATGATATCAGAGATACTATGACTTGCACATGAATTGGATTTGAGTGTGGGGTGCTGTGCTAAGTCACCAGCCTCATTTTCTCCTCTGGAACCATCTGGGTCCAGTGGCTAGATAGGGATCAGGAGGACTAGATATGACCCTGGATGTGAGGCAGTCAAGATTAAGTGACTTGCCCAAGGTCACACAACTAGTAAATGTCTGAGGCTGGATTCAAACTTCAGTCCTCCTGATTACAAGACCACTATCCATTGCATCTAACTTTTTAAATTAAAAACAGATGTTATCATTTCCTTTGATGTTTTCCTTAGATTTTTCATTTTTCCAAATTAATTTTGTTATGATTTTATCAAGTTCTAATTGGTAATTTAATTGACTTAGCATTAATATTTTAGAATTGTCTTGTTTATATGTTGGCACAGCACAACCATGAGCTAAATATTCCTCCAAATTTTATGTTGCTCGTTCTTTCTTCCCTTCCCTTCTCTTCCTTTCCCTTCCATTCCCAAGGTCACACAGCTAGGTAATTAGTGTCTGAGGTTGGATTTGAACTTGGGTTCTCCTGGCTCCAGAGTCTATCTGCTACACTACCTAGCTGCCCTCTTTAATTCTTTAAAAGGTACTTTGCAATTGTATGTATGGTGTGGGTGTGTGAGTGTGTATGGGCCCATGTGTACTTTGTAGATTGATTTCCCAGGTACTTTTTGCACTTCATTTTTCTGAAGTCTTATTTTTGTTGTTTTTTCTTTGACATTTTTTTGGGGGTCTTCATGAAAACTGTTGACTCTGTTTACTCAATCATTATCAATTCAAATAAGTCTTCTAAAGTTTTTCTGAATTCTTTGTTATTATATTTTTAATTTTTTATTTTAGGTAATGGAGTTAACAGTGACTTGCCCAAGATCACACAGCTGAGCAGTCATTGTCTGAGGTCAGATTTGAACTCAGGTCCTCCTGACTCCAGGGCTGGTACTCTATCCACTGCACCACCTAGCTGCCTACATTCACTTTTGATAAATTATTTACACATTCTTTAATTGTTGGGTACTCATTTTTCTTGAATTTTTTTTTTTGTTAACTACTTCCTTTATATTTGGGTCTTTTCCCTTGTTTTTGTTTTTGTTTTTTTTTAAGCTTGATATTGGTTGGTTGATGTTTCTTCTTTATTATTGAAAAAGACCAAAATGCTATCACTTTGTTAGGAACTAGTTTAACAGTGTGTCTGTGTCTCATCAGACCAATACTAGCTCAAAGTACTGTACCACAGATCAGGCACAAATAGTCCATATGAACTCCTGGATTGTGTTAAAATTTGTGCATCTCACGTTTCCATTGAGCTGCTTCCATTCTATTCTGACTTGTTCATGAAGCTCAGCATCTTCTCTCTAATGAGGGCACACCATGCTGGGAGGTCCTGTGCTGCACAATCCATTCTATTAGGAGAGAACTTGAGAATGTATCACTTTTTCTGACCCCCTGTGAGTGTTTGCTCTATGAGTTCTTGGCAAGTGTTGGAGAGTGATTGAGAGAAAAGTATGTAAAATAACTGGTGACTACAAGATTGACCATGCTAATAATATTAATAGAGAAGTTGGAAGAAAGGAAGACAGGTTTCAGGGTATGGTGTAAGATGGCCAAGCTTGGCAAGTTACTGTTTTAAAAGTGGAAAATTATTTTTCTTCCATTTTTATGTTTTATACCATATTTATTATTATTATTATTAATTATTATTATTATTATTATGCATTGGGTAGAATATTGGTCCCTAACTTTTCTGTCATGTTGTCTTTCCATTGCTCTTGAGGGATGAATTTAATTTCGAATTCATGCCATGTATTTATATAATAGAAGCTATACTATGGAAATTAACCTAAAGGTGACACAAAACCTGAAGGGTACCTAATAATGAAGTAAGGAACTTAATCAGACTGGAGCATTGTGCTAAATCTAATATGATGAAACTCACTAGGGTTACATGTAAAAGTCTTGAATTTGAGTATTAGAAAAAAGATCCACATCACAGGTATAATATGGTGAAAGCATGGATAGATAGCAGTTCTGAAACAGATATTTCAGTGGCCTTCAGACACAATATGAGTTAGCATGTGATGTAGTAGCAGCCATAAAAAGTACCTTGTTCAGACTTCATTAGGATTATAGTGTTCAGTTCTGGGTACCACAGCTTAATTAGATCATTGATAAACTAAAAAGGATTCACAGGAGGGCACCAAGATGGTGAACAGTTTTTAGTTATTGACATAGAAAAATAGGTTATTTAGCCAAGAGAAAAGAAGACATAGGGGAAAATGATAATTGTTTTTCAGATATTTGAAGAGGCTGTCAAGGATTAGACTTGTGTTTGATCCCAGAGGACCTAATATGAACAGTGGGTAGAAGGTGAAGAGACAAATTTAGGCTTTATATCAGGAAAAATAATAGCAATTAGAAGTAATGTCTTTTGCTTCTTTGGAAATTTTCAAATAAAGGATCAAATGCTAGCAGGGTATGTTCGAATAGGAATTCCTTCTGCATGTGTATTGTACTACCTGGTCAGAGAGCCCATCTAAACTTTCTGATTTAGTGAAATGAATTACAGAAGATTCAAATGGTATGGGAAAATATATTTATCACTAAAAATCTGTTCTGTGTTTATCTGGTCATTTTTTAAAAATGTTTAAAAATTTAATGAATTTTTTAAAAATTTATTTCAGAGAAGCTTGATTCCATGCTATCAGACTATGATATTCTTACTCTGTCAAACATCCAGCAACACTCCTTGAGGAAAAGGGATGTACAGACAGCATCACATTTAGAACGATTATTGACTTTTTCAGCTTTACATAGGTAATTTAAAATATTCATATTAAAATAATTTATCCTGTTCTTATGTTTTATTTGCTTTGGTTAATACGGAAAATAGTTACATTAAAATATTTAGTCTGTGTTTAGGGGGAACTAGAAAATTCCTAGTATTAATATTGTAGTACTGTACTTTACATCATTTCAGCCTTTATGAGTTTTAGGTGAAATTATATCTCCTTCAGAGTATTAACTGTATTACATTCAAAGAGTTGTTAAATCTGTTCCCTCTGATTATCATTCGGAGTTTGAAGTTTTCCTCTATTAAATTTATATAGCCTTTATAAGAGACCAAACCTGATACATAAATAAATTGTCTAAAGTGGAAGTGCCTTTTCTCTTTTTCAGTGTTCTATTAACTCTTTGTCAGGTGTGTATGCACCTTTTTTTAAGGTTTTCACAAGGCACGTGGGGTTAAGCGGCTTGCCCAAGGCCACACAGCTAGGCAATTAAGTGTCTGAGGTCGGATTTGAACTCAGGTACTCCTGACTCCAGGGCTGGTGCTCTATCCACTATGCCACCTAGCCACCCCTAGGTGTATGCACTTCTGATAAATTTTCAAATTATTCCTAAAGCCTTGTAAGGATCACTAATGGGCAGATACTAGTTATGATTTATTCCCATATCATGATACCCTATTTGGATGAAATCATTGATCCTTTGCATAATTTATATTTGTGGTGATGAACCTGAATCATTGGGAAAATGCTATGAATGGTTCATTTTTTTCAGTTCAAGAAAGCATACCAGTGAATGGCTTATTTTATATTTTTCATCCAAAATGTTTGCAATTTTTTAAAGTATTTTTTCCTTTTAAGTTGTGATCATAAGCATGAGAATAAATTTTTGTTGAATGGTAAGTAAGTATACTGATAAAACAAAGAAGATTACACATTGTAAAAAATAACTGTAACAAACCCCCGATTTAATGGGGGGGTGTTCACCTTAATTGATAGGTTAGATTACCTTCTCTTATATTTTAAAAGCCTGTGGATTGCTTTTTTTTTTTTGGTAAGGATTTTGTTAGGCAAAATGGGGTTTAAATGGCTTGACCAAGACCACATAGCTAGGTAATTATTAAGTGTCTGAGGCCAGATTTGAACTCAGGTACTCCTGGCTCCAGGGCTGGTGCTCCAGGCACTGTGCCACCTAGCCTCCCCCATTGCTTTGTTTTTGAAATAGTTACATTCATGAATATTGTACTGTTTTATTTGATTTTTTTTATTTTTGAGGTCAACTTGGGTAATGGGTATAAAATGTCTTGCAAATTGTAAAATTGTTCTATATTTTAAGCACTAGTTATTATGAATAGATTAAAAAACCTAATTTTGAGAGAACTGAATGATTATTGACTTTTCCTGTAAAAAAAATCTTGAAACTGAAACATTTGAGTGGAGACAGTAAAAGGTCAGAAAAATAGAATTAGGAAAATCTAAGATAGGGGGGAAAAAACTCATTAAAAGTAGATAAGAAAATGACTAAAACAGAGGGCCTCTGAGTTATTACAGTTCATTAAAACAAGAGAATGTGGAGCAATTATAAAAGGTATGAAGGTATGACTAAGGTTCAGAATGGAAACAAAGAAAGCAAGACTTCTATTTCTCTCCAATTCTTTTTTGTAACTTTTGAGAGAAGATTTTTACCTACTAAAAGCACAGATTGTCTTCTAGAAAATGAGGGTGGCTTTGCTATTATTGTTCAGGGAATAGTGAATAAAAATTACATTAAAACACTAAAAGTTCTGCAAAAATAATAACGCATTTCAAATGAAAACATGTTCTTTTCTTTTTTCACTGTACCCTTTATCATAGTTGAAGAAAATTCATGGAAGGAGATAGGCGTATAATAACAGTGAAAAATATTCACAGATTTTATAAAGTAATATTCTGTTGTATCTCTTTACCTTTTGATCACAAAAGCATTTCTAAAAGAAAAGCTAAATAACATGCTTCAGGAATGAAAATTACTGCCATGTCAGCATTCCCTGTTCATTCTTTTCTTGGCTGTTAAAGTTAGACTTATGTAAGTTAGAATGGAAGCAATATCTATTATCACTATCATAGTTAGCAAAAATTTTTCCCGCTACTCTTTGAGAGGAAGTGAAGGGCCTGTTTTTGGTTTTTATCTTCTTTTAATTCAGCTCTGCAAATAACCTTTGAAAATTTGACAACTATACCCCTGTACTCTCACTCCTTCCTGAGAGGACTAGAACTGTTTAGGGGATAGTTGGAAAGCTGTCTATAATGCAGTCGTGCTATTTTAATATTGCACTGAGTATCTTGCCTATGTCTATTCAGTGATACTTCTTGAGCTGCCATGTTTCAAGCTGAAGTTAGATTTAAATTCTAGAAGGAGAGGGAAAGTAAAGCAGTGCCAACTAGCTAGAATATAGTCAGTATGTGTATTTCATGTTTATTAGACTGGAACCTAAACTATGCCAAAATTTTGGATATTACTTTTTAGATTATATTGGGAAGATGAAGATATGAGACCTTTTGGTGAAGTTTTCCAGTGTCAATAACTTGACTTATGAATGCTTGATTTCCAAGCAATTTTTACTCACTTTTCCCCTTATTATATGAGCATTAGGTTTCATGCTTGGTGATTCTGATAGGCTGCATAGTTGTTTTCCTGACTTACTGAGGAAAATTCATAGGTCATATTCTAATGTTGCTCAGAATTAAACCTATTATTTTTCAGGCATTTTAAGGTATATCTCACATCAAGCGCTGAACGTTTTTCTCAAAATTTCAAAGTGTTGGTTATAGATGGAAAAGAAGAGCAAGAATATCCTGTAAAATGGCAAGATTTTTTCACAGGGCATGTAGTGGGTGAGTATGAGCAAAGCTGCTGCTCAAGTATAAACTCCTTTTCAAGGGAAGAAATAGCATTTCTTCCTTCAATATTTTCTTTAAACAGAAATTATTTTAAAAATTGATTTAATTAATGAATCAGTAGAACATGTGGGAAAAAATGGGTATAAAGTTATATTTTTCACCCTACAAGAATATTCTTTAAAGTGAATCTCTTTATGTAAGGATAATTCTACTTTTATACATTCAACTAGCACATTTTAAGCTTGCTTTGGGAAATTTTAGTTAAGGTAGTTACATTTGTAACCTTAATTCAAGTTTTCCATTGGAAACACAAATCTGCAGTTGGAAAAAGGTAAAGCAATAATCTCCAGATCACATATAGTTCATTAGTATAGACATGGTATAGGTGAAACCACATTTCTCTTCCTCAAAAAGCAGGTAAATACCAAGACTTAACTCTTTCTCAGAGATGATCCTCTCACTTGATTTGAAAGAATGGGGTAGGGTTTTAAGTGAATGGATTTCAGACTCTTTGTTGGGTGATGGGAATCAACCTAGCTCTTTCTGAGACATCTCTTGGCTATAGATTTTTCACATACTTTCCAGGTAGATCCCAGTAGTGGTTGTCAATTGAACCCTCTGACATTAATTGTTTTTATTTGAAATTTGATAGAAAAGTTTGGATTGAACTGTTTTCTAATAATAACTTTTAGTCTTATTCTTTTTCTTTGTTTTAAGGTGAACATAATTCCAGGGTTCTGGCCCATATAGGTGATGATGACTTTACAGTAAGGATCAATACAGATGGGGCAGAATATAACATAGAGGTAATTTTTTAAAATCTTACTTTCAAATACTTATGGCCTTTTAAAACTAGTGCATTTCATCATTAGTAACATAGAGGCAAAATGTCATTTTTATGACATTTTCTATGCTAATTTTTCTTTATAATTATATCACAAAAGTTAACATGAATCTTTTTGTTTTCAGAAGGATAGAAAGCAATAACTTGGAGGGAATTTTAATTTTGTTTTTTAGATATAAAATGATGTCACTAAAAATGCATCCTATTTTCCTTAATACTTTGAGAAGTCACATGTGGAGCATGTGGCAAAGAGAGGTAGCTCTTTACTTGTCCATTTTCTGTTCCATTCTCTCTGCCTATTCATAATAATCCAGGTATCCTCATTGAAGAAGCACATCATTTTCTCAAAGGTCAGCGAAGAATTACTTCCCATCTAACCTCCAGAATCATACTTCCAGAGACATTGTAAATATTAGTAATAGTTGGCAGTAAAATAGTTGAAGTAAAAACTATAAAATTGTTTTGATAACTTCTTTGCTACTGAAGTATGGCTAGTGAAAACTAAGATAGGAGTGCTTTGATTGCATTTAAGATGAATAAGATATTTATGGCTCATTTATTAGACTAGAATATTAAATATTTGTTTATTCTCATTTTCACATTGATGTGCTATTGTAGAAGTGCAGAAATACTCTTGAGTCATTTCTAAAAATTAGGCAGTAGGAAAACTGAACTTAAGGCCAATTAAAATAAAATCAACAAATATTTAGCATTGCCTCTTGTGAGCAAGTCGCTGTAGATTTCATTGATCTCTAGGCTTGGCATTCTGATGGCTACTGTACTTGGGAACAATTTTTCTACCCTGGAAGTTTACTGTCTCAGATTTTATCATTCCAGAGTTTTTTTTCAAAGTTTATAGAACAACAACACATAAAAGCTATTCTGAATTTATACGATCAGTTTCTGAACAATGTTTTATCCTTTTCAAACTCTGATTTTGCTTTAGAAAAAGACGCATGGTGATTGTTTACATAAAAGATACATTTTGGGGTGGCTAGGTTGTACAATGGATAGAGCACCGGCCCTGGAGTCAGAAGTACCTGAGTTCAAATCCAGCCTCAGAAACTTAATAATTAATTACCTAGCTGTGTAGCCTTGGGCAAGCCACTTAATCCTATTGCTTTGCAAAAACTAAAAAAAAAAAAAAAGATACAATTTATGTTTACATTGATTAATAATCTATCATTAGAGGAAATGATGTGTAATCTGAGATTTTTGACAATAAAATTCATGTTGAAGGAACATTTCCTTTTTTTTAAGGTGATAATTTTTAGACTAGCTATCAAAGCAATAGAAGTAGAGATTCTACTTTCCATAAGTGGCTAGAGTCAACATTCATTATGTGATAGCTGGATCATCTTTTGAGATGCTTATTTTTATAAAGGAAATCTAAATTGTGTAGTGAGTCACTTATGAGTGTTAGACTTATAAACCTTCCCAGGGTAAAAATCCTGTTTTTCCTTCTGAAAATGGTGGTTGCTATGTTTCATCATATTATTTTCTCAAATAATGATTTTGGTACCAATCAAGTATTAGCTGTTAAAAAAGATAGACCCCCCCAAAAAAACAGTTCCATAAATTGTGTGAATAAGCATGTTCTTAGGTTCAAATTCAGGTAACTCTTGATCTAATATGTAAGTAGGATTCATCATTAGCCATTTAAAATTTTGACTGTTTCTAAAGATACATACCTAACTTTTTTGACGTAACAGAAACCTTCTTGCATTATTAATAAGTTATTGAAAAGACAAATATTTGATACTAAAAAGAAGGCAGAGAACACATTAGGAGTCTGGAAATTAAAATTCTGTCCTTGGTTTTGCCTGCAAGCCTTGGATTTTTTTTTCTTTTTTCTTTTTTTTTGCAAGACAATGGGGTTAAGTGGCTTGCCCAGGACCACACAGGTAGGTAATTTTAAGTGTCTGAGGTCAGATTTGAACTCAGGTACTCCTGACTCCAGGGACAGTGCTCTATCCACTGCACCACCTAGCAGCCCCTGGATTTCTTATTTTTTTAAAATGAAATTTATCAGCACAGAAATCTCCCTTAAGTAATTTAGAAGACATAATCTAAAATGTGCATAAGAAAAGAAATATCCAAAAATATGGGCATTTTTTGTGTTTATGAATATTATAGTCTGTGTAATAGTACATATTTATATTGTGTTTCAGATATTTATATTTTATATTATTTTAGCCACTCTGGAGATTTATTAATGATACCCAGGACAAGAGAATGTTGGTTTATAAATCTGAAGATATCAAGAATGTTTCACGTTTTCAGTCCCCTAAAGTATGTGGTTACTTGAAGATTGAAAAGGAAGAACTGCTCCCTAAAGGATTAGAAGACAGGGAACAACATACAGGTGGGAATTAAAGCATATTTCACATTAGGACTAGAAATTTGTATCTAGTATTAGAAATTGTGAATGACAGCTTAATAATATGTTGTAATTGCCAGGTAACTTCAGAATCTTAGGTCTGCTGTTTAGAAAAGAGAATTCTGACACAGGAATTATTGGATTAATACTGTCTGTTTTATACATAATGTTAAAAGCACAAGTGCAGGCAAAGAATATGATAAATTAGTCTTGTTGTAAATGTCTTCTTTTAGACCACATAGACTGACTTCTTATGTAGCTCATACATAGTATTGACAGAATTAGAAGCTATTGCTCTCGACTCTGTTTTTTCCTATATATGAGCTCCAAGCTTTTGTTAAATGCTCCAAGCATTTGTTAAACCCATATGATATTCTAAGTATTATGGTGCTACCATGTTGCATCTATTTTAAATTTTTAAAAGTCAAATTAAAGTATTTGCAAACAATAATCTGATTTTGAGAATTTATTATTAAAAATAAAATACTGTAGCTTATAAGAAATTAATGACTAAAATTAATTGTAATTAAAATTAATTTAAAGTTGCAAAAAAACTTAGATAATCCAATCCAATGTTTATCCTAGTGTATATTCAGCAAGATTCCTGATGTATCTAATTTCTGGTTAAAAATCATTGCAAAATCATTGTTTCATAAAGCAGACTTTATTTTACAAATCTAATTATTTATGAGTTCTTCTGTCCTGCCCAAATCTCTTTGTTTCTGACTTCTACCCAGTAATCCTACTTCAGTTCTCTGGAGCAAAGTCTAACCCCTATTCCTCATTTTCAGTCAATTAAGCATTTATTAAATGCATACTTTTTCTAGGGTACTGTGATAACCCTTCATATATTTGAATCAAACTGTTAGGCTCCTGAACATTTTTTTTCACTGTTAATATATTCCTGGTTCCTTTAATTCATCCTTGTTAAATACAATTGCAGAAATGCTTTAGTTTGATGATCTTGGTCTTGGGATATGGACATAGTGCAAAACACAGTTTTCCAGATATGGTCTTATCAGAGCATAGGGACACCAGTACCTCTCTTTTGGACTCAGAAATGCCTAGATTGAGTCAGAGGTATTGAGTTCTGTTAGGAAATTCTTAGGCTACTTTGAACTTCGTTTTATACCCATCTTTGCTAATCTTGAGTTCAAAGAAAATATTTCTAAATTAATATTAATTTATGAATTTAGTATTTCTCAGTCTCTTGAAGATTTTGT
Organism: Macrotis lagotis; assembly: GCF_037893015.1. Classification (NCBI taxonomy): domain Eukaryota; kingdom Metazoa; phylum Chordata; class Mammalia; order Peramelemorphia; family Peramelidae; genus Macrotis; species Macrotis lagotis. The sequence continues at coordinate 217,901,742 of NC_133658.1, read as the reverse complement.
TTTTGCAAAGCAATGGGGTTAAGTAACATGCCCTGAGGTCAGATTTGAACTCTGGTCCTCCTGATTCCGGGGCCAGTGCTCTATCCATTGTTCACCTAGCTGCCCCTCTTGGAGATTTTATTAAAGGAAAATAACTTTATAAGATTTAAAAATACTATTTTGCATTATTTTGATATAGACTTCCCGTGAAGTTACTTTGGACCACTTCAGTTCCCCAAACATCTTGTTTTATCTTACATGTATTAATATATTCATTTGTTTTGATTTTCTTGTTACTTATTTGTGCAATGAATTGTATTAGGTACTGAGGATACAAAGACAGAATAAGAGTTAGTCTCAGCTCTCAAGGAATTTAGCAGTCTAGATAAGTTGAGGCTTAAGACACACAAATAACTATAATGCAAGTTATAATTTACTTGCAAAAAAGAGATACAAATAGGAGTTGTTGAAATCTTGTTCACTGCCATAGAAAGATAAGAATCTCATAGCTCTAAGTATAGGCCTTTGGTGGTAAAGCTAATAAACATTTTATTATTTTTAAGAGTAAGAATGTTTTAATTTCTCTTGACTTAGAATATCATTAATTTTTAACTTTCTTTTACTTTTTCCTTATCTTAAAAAAATGGTTTTGTTTCCTTTAATACAAATTTTTTTGATACAAATACAAATCCTTTAATACAAATTTTTGTTTCCTTTATACAAATGTTCAAATAATAGTCTGGTTATAATCTATACAATTTAAAAGTATTAATGTCCAAAGAGTTCATATTTTGATAGATTTAATAGTATGTAAAAAATTCATATTAGTGCATGTTCATCGGGAAAAGAGAGCTCCTCCAAATCCAATGAAGAATACATGCAAGTTACTGGTGGTAGCAGACCATCGTTTTTACAAGTATATGGGCAGAGGGGAAGAGAGCACAACCACAAATTACTTAGTAAGTATCTGATAGTAGATAAGATAATTGGCTGGGAGAAAAATTCATGTAGGGAAGCATTCTCCTTTATTACTACATGTACAGATGGGTTTTCAGAAAAAGAAAAGAGAGGGGTATGTGTGTTGTGTTGTGTGGAGGTATGTAAATAGTTAAACTTGAGATTTTTGTATCTTAGTACCATGCAGAAATAGCTCTGTTGCAATGTAGCTGTTTGTATGAGGCTTGATTTTTAATTCCTGGGCATTGACTTTTTATTATGAAATGGTATATTGCATTGACATATTTCATAGGCTGAAGGCATTCTTCCACAGTGCCAAGCTTTCCATGTCTTGTTGGCCTGGTCCAGTCAAGACATGTTCCTCATGACCTTAGCCTTACCCTTCCCTCCTGCTTGCTATATTCTCCCAACACCTCCTCTCCCCATCCCATGGCCCAAGAGTGCATTCGTCCCCCCTCTCCCATCTCATGGCACAAAAGAGTGGATTCGTCGTGTGAGTGGTAGCAGTTGACAAGAAATGGTTCTATCACTATGGCAATTACCAAGGGAAGTATTAACCCACTATAGTCTCTAGTGTGATTTTGAAATGAATATTATTTTTTTCCATTGGAAGTCTTAATATTCAATTGCTGATAACTTGATATTTTAAATTAATAAGAGACCATTATTTCATTATTTCAGTGAAGCCATCTTTTCAATATTGTATATAATTTCTGTCAGTGATGCAGATTTCAACCCATTCATCCGTCTTGTCCTTTCCATTTTCCACATCCTCCCGTGGATCTAGGATGTACACATAGTCCTTGTGGCCTTCCTTTAGTTAGGTCTTTTTTTTTTTAGTTTTTGCAAGGCAGTGGGTTTAAGTGGCTTGCTCAAGGGCCAGTGCTCTATCCACTGCGCCACCTAGCCGCCCCCTCCTTTAGGTCTTTCTATGGATATTTGTATAAACCTCATACTTTTCATCTGTTAAATACTTAATTTTGCTCCATGACTGACTTTTCCCTAGTCATGTCTTTGATAATGTCTTATGCTATTTTTCATGAGCTAGTCATTGGTAACAGTAGATTGCCAGCCCCTTTTAATTACCTTACATAACTTTTATTTTTAATAATTAGTAAAATCTTTTTGTAATCTCCAGAATAAGTCTTTAATTTTGTATTATATTACACAGATTTATAAAAGTCTGCATGCTTCCTTTCCTTTCATCCACAGATTGAACTGATTGACAGAGTTGATGACATTTATCGGAATACATCCTGGGACAATGCAGGTTTTAAAGGTTATGGCATACAGATAGAACAGGTATTCATCAATGGATGTGGTTTGTATTTACCAACTCAATTGTGCTTTTATTTTAATTTTTGTTATCTCATATTACCCACTCCGAGACTAATGTTCATGAAGGCAGCGGAAAATATTAAGTCCTACAGGTCCCACTACACTGCCTTCTAAATATGTCTAGTTAATTTGTATTCAAATGTGAATTGTGATCAGAATTTTTTTTCTTCATATTTAGTGAAATCAGTTATGCTTATGAGTGATTTTTTTTAATTATAGGGTGCTTCTGTTATTGGTCTCTTGTAGCAAAATGGAAAATGCTTTTAGTCATCTTGTTATTTAGAGGGAAGTGGTGATGTAGATTTTCAGTTCCCATAAGAAAATCCTTCTAATGCAGATGAGCTGAGCAGTTGTATAGCAATTTAGATTTATGGCCTTTCCCCTAGGGCATTCAGAATCCAAGATAGAACTTGACACCTGGTCTTCTTGACACTTGAAACTGGCTTTTCATCCATTGCACCTCTTCATGCTGCTTTGACACCTCATTTTTGTTTATAGTACTCTCCATTTTTCCTGAGCATGTAGTACTTAGCAGCTTTTTATTATTGGTCTTTAACTTTTCCTATGGTTCTCTCTTCAGATTCTAAGATCTTTGTAACCAGTAATCCAGTTTTATACTCACTTTTTTCTTTTAGTATTTGAAAAGTCATTATGTGCTCAGTGAATGTTTTGATATTTCAGTTATCAAATTAAATTTGTAAATGTATAATTGACATTTGTACAAAACCATTGAAACCACTGATGTTTTGTTTTCCCCAAACTCAAAAGTAAATTTACATGTACAAAAGTAAATTAAAAATCATCAAATTCAGCAATGAATCAGCAAATAACCATACTGTGTGTCAAACTCTAGATATAAAGGCAAAAGTGAAATGATTCTTTGCTTTCAAGGAACTTGATTTTGGCGGAGAAGACTAGTGAGTGAGTGTGTTTTTGTGTATAAAATGCATCTATGATTTCAGCCCCTTCTGTCTTCTCTTGTACATTGCTCTTCTTGTTTTTCCCACTTTTTTCCTACCAGCTTTTTCTGTCATCTTCACACACGCTCACCCACATACACACATCCACGTAAAAAATCCAAAACCCTCTTTTGATTTGTCCATTCCCACTAGCTTTTGTTTTTGTTTTATTTTTTGCAAGGCAAATGGGGGTTAAGTGGCTTGCCCAGGGCCACACAGCTAGGTAATTATTAAGTGTCTGAGACCTATTTGAACTCAGGTCCTTCTTGACTCCAGGGTCAGTGCTCTATTCACTGTGCCACCTAGCTGCCCCCTCCCCCACTAGCTTTTATCCTGTATCTCTCCTTCCCTTCTCAGTTAAACTCCTTTGAAAAACTATTTATGCTTGGTCCTTCCAAATTTCCCCTTTCTGTCTTCTGAACTTTCTGCAGTCTGGCTTATGACCTCATATCATACAAATATTTTCTCCAACATTATTTAATTAAAACAAATCCTTTTTAAAAAGTTGAAGAATGGTCTCTTAAATACAGTGAGTGTTTCTTAGTCCTCATTCTTCTTGACATCTCTGTGGTACTTGAAATCCCACCAATGTTTTGTTTTTTTAAATTTAAGGCAATGTGGGTTAAGTGGCTGGCCCAAGGCCACACAGCTAGGCAATTATTAAGTGTCTGAGACCAGATTTGAACTCAGGTGCTCCTGACTCCAGGGCTGGTGCTCTATATATTGCGCCACCGAGCTGCTCCTCAACTTTCTTTCTGGATATGAAAGAAAATTTCAACTAGATCTTCATTTATGTCAAGTCCACAGTGGGGTATCTTCAACATGGTGTTCTGGTCGTCCTCCTTTTTCTAAATATTTTCTTGGTGATCTCATCAGCTGCCATCATCTCTATGTAGATGGTCCCCAGTTCTCTATATCAGATGTAGTTGCTTTCCTGAGTTTCAGACCTATGTTACTAAAGGCACTCTTGGATATTTCAAACTAAATGTCCTATAGGTATTCCCACACTTAACATGTCCAAAGTTAGAACTCATTATCTTTTTCCCAAAACTCCTGTCTTCTGAGTTTCCATGATATCATTGAGGGTACCCCTGTCCTGAAAGTTTACCAGGTTCACAACCTGGGTGTCATCCTCTGCTCTTCACTCTCTCACCTCAAATACCATGTTGCCATATCTTCTGTCTTCCTCACAGCTGCTTAAGTTATTTTCCTAAAGGTCATAACTGAGTATGACATCCCCCTACTCAGTAAATTCCAGTGCCTTCCTGTTACCACCAGGATCAAATACAAAGTTTTTGATTTAGAATTTAAAGCTCTGAAATCCTTTTTGTGTACTATATTGTATTCTTCCAATCAGTCATACTGGGCCTACTTGGTGGGCCTTATCCTTTAAATACACTTTACTGTGCCTTTTTACTATTTCCCAAACCTGTATTGCCAGTTGCTACTCACCATCTCCTCTTTTGTTTTTTATTTTTTTTATTTTTGTTTTTTTGCAAGGCAATGGGGTTAAGTGGCTTGCCCAAGGCCACACAGCTAGGTAATTATTAAGTGTCTGAGACCGGATTTGAACCCAGGTACTCCTGACTCCAAGGCTGGTGCTTTATCCACTACGCCACCTAGCCGCCCCTCACCATCCCCTCTTAAAAAACACCCTGACTTCCTTCATGTCTCAAATTAAAAGCCACCTTTTGCTGGAGGACTTTTCTAACCCCTTCTAGCTAAAGATTCCCCCATAAGGTTCTCTTCTATCACTTCTATGTATCCATACATTGTATATGTATTTCATATAAATGCTGCGTTCTTCAGTAGAATAAAGTAGGTGTTGTTTTCTTCATTGTTTTGACTGAGAGAGTCATTTAAAATTATAGCAATAATACCATTACTGTATTCTTAAAGTGTGGAGGTTTGTGGGTTTGAGCAATTTCCTTGTTAAATTTTTTTATTGAGAAGTTGTAAAGCAGCATATTTAGATGAACTATTTAGAAGGATCATATTCTCTATAATCTTTCCTATTAGTTGTAAGAAACATCAGAGGTTATGTTATTTTATAATTCATATTTTGAAAAAATTACTGTTTTTATTCTGGATCTTATAAGTCATGATTAATCATAGCATAAGCTCATATCTTCCACGTTTAATTTCTGAAATTTCTACAAGAAAACTACAAATGTAAAAAATTGTTATATATTTTTAAAAATTTGTACTGCGTTCTATTCTGTGCTTTTCAGTTTGTTTTTTTAAACAATTAAGCTGTAGATTTTAAGGATTTAGAGTTCTGAAACATTTTTCCTATTTTGACATAGTGTTGCCATTTATAAAATTGTTTTTTGATGTTTATTTTCTCTGGCTTTACTCTGATTATATCCTCTTTTTAAGTATAGATTCGCATCCTCAAGACACCTCAAGAGGTAAAACCTGGTGAAAAACACTTTAATATGGCAAAAAGTTATCCCAGTGAGGAGAAGGATGCTTGGGATGTGAAGATGTTACTAGAGGTAGGCCACAGTTTTAAAATGCAGTGGCTCATTTAAGAATTCTTTACATGGGGGCGGCTAGGTGGGGCAGTGGATAAGCACCCACCCTGGAGTCAGGAGTACCTGGGTTCAAATCCAGTCTCAGACACTTAAAAATTACCAAGCTTTGTGGCCTTAGGCAAGCCACTTAACCCCATTTGCCTTGCAAAAACCTAAAAAAAAACCCAAAAACCCTTTACATGAATATAATTCAAATTATTCAGTCTGGTGAAATAGAGCATCAGGACAGACAATTGAAAACTAGAAATAACTCATTTGTGTTTTTGAAACACAATACACTATATTATGTGGCAGGAAAAACTCTTGGGAAATATAACAGATGTTTATTATTTTTGATTGAGAAGTCTAGTGAACAGAATATTTTAAGAAATTCTGCCTTTCTGCTGGACCAGTTTGGGATTATGGTAGTGTTACACATCAGGAGAAGGGAATCTCAGGATCTGTATGAGCCTGGAAAACAACCAGAGCACTAAGAAATTTGCACATATTTTCTACTTCGGTTCTTCATATTTTGACAGAAGTGTATTTGATGAACTTGAAATCAGAAGACTGAGTCCTAGTCCTGGTTCTTCTATTTGTAGCCGTATAATGTTAGGAAATTCCCTGAGCTACAGTTTTCTTATCTTTGAAAAATGGAAACTTTTAATAACAGGGTGATTGTGTAAATCAAAGATAAAGTCTATCCACATGTATCTGGTTTCTGACTGAAAAAATCTTTTATTTGGCTATTAGATATGAGATAAAGTTACCTGTGTACTGCCTTGGATCTGATGATTTTTATATGATTCTGCCACTGAAACCCTGTCCAAAGGATGATTTAACATTTATGTAGAATTTTCTTTAGAATACTTGAAGAATATAAATTGAAGTATAAACTTTGTCCTATTTGTAAAAGAAATAGAGGAGAACTGAGGGTCAGGTATTTTTTTTCTTTTCGATTAAAAAAAATTGAGGACAACTCAAGTTAATAACGGTTGTGGGAATATACTGTGAGATTGGCAACCTGTTCTCTGGACAATAACAGATATTTAAATAAATTTTTGATACCATAAAATTTATTGATGTTATATTTTTCCACGTGAAATGTCTGTCTTGACATGAGTATTGTTTCTTCTAGTTAGTCTGGAGGTGATAAAGTAGTGTTATAAGATTTTTTTTTAAAGGAACTCATTTTGCAAAGGTTTCCGGGTACATCTTTTAAAGATACTCTAAAATATATAATTACAGTGCCTTCTAGGTCAGGGTTCCTTGTCATCAGACCATATGATGTCAGCCCTTAGTATCTATAAAAAATTTCTCGGCATGTTTTACTCAATTTTATCTTTGTCAGGTACCATATCGAATGCTTTGTTTTATACATTTAGCTGGTTGAAGCTGAGACAAGTGGATGAGGTATCTGACTAAAAAGTACTGGTACATTGATGGGTTGTGATGCTGATCTGTGAATAGTAATAAAAATTATTTGGGGACTCGGTAATATTTTTTAGTCTGATATAATATTTTGTGTCTGATTCTTTTTTTTCTTTTCTTTGCATCTGATTCTTAAAGCAATTCAGTTTTGATATAGCTGAGGATGCATCAAAAGTTTGCCTTGCACATCTTTTCACATATCAAGATTTTGATATGGGAACCCTTGGATTAGCATATGTTGGATCTCCCAGAGCAAACAGTCATGGAGGTGTTTGTCCCAAAGGTGAGACTTTTTTCCTAATTCCCAGGTAAATGTGGTTTTGGTATTTCTAGCAGGTTGACTAGAATTTGAGTGAAAGGGGAGGGGAAGAGAGGATAGTTGTGTGGAGATGTATGATATAATCAAATTTGTTTTTCTTCTCTCTCCCTTCCCTCTCCCCTCCTTTTTCTCTAGCTTATTATAGCTCAGTTGGGAGAAAGAACATTTTTCTGAATAGTGGTCTGACCAGCACAAAAAATTATGGTAAAACCATCCTTACAAAGGTATGTTTCTTGATGGTTCTTTTAAAATATTTTAGTCTGAAAAATGCTATCCTTTAAAGGTCTCAGATATTCATAACCCAGAACACTGGAGTGTGTTTTTTAAAGGACTCAAACCTGGTTTGTGTCCAAGGTTCACTTCCATTTCCAAGTGATGTGCTCTAGGTTGTCCATATTTAAACATAAAATTAGTTTTTTAGTATGATGTTTGATTGGGAATCTCTTTTGTCTTATTATTTTGTCAACATTCATTAACTTAATTTTGAATGTGCATGTCAGAGCCATAGGTAGTAGAAAGAGCATTGATCTTAGAGTTAAAGCTTCATGTCCAGGTTCTGCCACTCAGTATTGTTGTGAACCTCGGCAAATAGTTTAATAACCTCTTGGCTTTCCTTGTCTGTAAAATGAAGACTAATTCATCAGAAGGAGTGGTGAAAATTTTAAAAAAATAAGATAATTCTTATAAAGTGCTTAATAAATTATACCATGCAGCAAATAATTTAAAAAACAATTTGTCATTGTTTCATAATGTAACTTGCCTGAGACTTTAAAAATTTATTATTTAATATTCTTATTTTTGTACAAATAATGCTTTTTTTATACTTTAGTAAAATATTCTTGTTTAAGAGTAAACAAAATACTCCCTCCCCCAAAAAATATAGACTCACTTGAGCGATTAAAGTAAAGGGGAGAGAAAAAATTTAAATAAAAAAAAATAATAGTAATAATTGTAGGCATGGCCAGGTGGCACAATGGACGGAGCACCAGCCCTGGAGCCAGGAGCACCTGAGCCCAAATCAGGCCCCGTACACCCAACGATCACCCAGCTGTGTGACATGCAAGCCACCCCAACCCCACTGCCCTGCAAAAACCAAAAAAGAAAAAAAAAGACCCAAAATAAATGTAATAAAACAGTAATAATAATAATAGGGGCGGCCGGGTGGCGGACACTAGCCCTTGAGCCAAGAACATCCAGGGCCAAATCTGGGCCTCAGACACCCTGCTATGCAGCCGCAGGCAGGTCACTGAGCCCCATTTGCCCTACCCCCCCTCAAAATAATAATAATAAAAAATGTGCTTCAGTTTGTGTTCCAACCCCACCAACTCTGTCGCGGGTGGATCACATTCTTTATGGTAAGTCCATCACAAAAGTTACTTCCATATTTTTCCATTGTTGCCATTGCTGATCGCAACTCCCTCCTTTCGTATTTCTCCACTACCATGTACTATATTTTCTCTTTCTTTTCACTCTGACTCGCTGTAGGGTAGCTGAGTGGAGCAGCAAACAGATCCCTGGCCCTGGGACCATGAGGCCCCAAGCCCCCATACCACCCCTTAGGCCCAGCATCCACCTGGCTCTATGGTCCTGGACAGGCCATCCAATCCCAGCCCTTTGCAAGAAGTAAATAAGAAAATGTATTATATCTGACCACTCTCCCCCGATGGTCCATCCTCTCCTCCATCACTCACATCCCCCCCTTCCCCCTGTCCCCCCTTCTTACTCCAGATGCCTATACTCCCATTGAGCATATATGCTGTTTCCTCTCCTAACCACCTCTGATGAGAGTGAAGATTCCCTCATTCCCCCTTGCCTTCCCCCCTTCCATATCATTGCAATAGCTCATTGTAATAAAGAAAAATCTTATCACATGAAATATCTTGGCCTATTCCCCCTCTCCTTTTTCTTTCTCCCATTACATTTCCCTTTTTTCTATTGACTCCATTTTTATACCACAATATATCTTCAAATTCAGTTTTCTCCTGTGCTTCATCTATAAAAGCTCCTTCTACCTGCTCTATTAACAGAGAAGGTTCACATGAGTATTATCAGTATCATTTTTCTATACAGGAATACATGCAGTTCATCATCATTAAGTCCCTCATATTTTCCCCCTCTCCTCCAATCTCCATGCTTCACCTGAGTCCTGTATCTGAAGATCAGACCTTCTGTTCAGCTCTGGCCATTCCAAAAGGAACATTTGAAATTCCTCTGGTCCATCTTTTTCCCTGGAAGAGGACATTCAGCCTTGCTGGGTAGTTCATTCTTGGCTGCATTCTAAGCTCTTTTGCCTTCCGGTATATTATATTCCAAGCCCTACGAGCTTTTAATGTAATTGCTGCTAAGTCCTGTGAGATCCTCATTGCAGCTTCACGGTATTTTAATTGTGTCCTTCTGGCTGCTTGTAATATTTCCTCTTTGACTTGGGAGTTCTGGAACTTGGCTGTAATATTCCTGGGGGTTGTTTTTTTTTGGATCCCTTTCTCGGGGAGATCAGTGGATTCTCTCAATTTCTCTTTTGCCCTCTGCTTCTAGAATATCAGGGCAATTTTCCTGTAGTAATTCTTTGAAAACGATGTCAAGGCTCTTTTCCTGGTCATGACTTTCAGGTATTCCAATAATTTTTAAATTATCTTTCCTAAATCTGTTCTCCATATCAGCTGCTTTTTCAGATGTTTCACATTTTCTTCTAATTTTTCATTCTTTTGGTTTTGAAGTATTGTGTCCTGATTTTTGGTAAAATCAGCAACCTCCCTCAGTTCCATTTTTTGTCTGAAGGATTTGTTTTCCTCAGAGAGCTTTCTTATCTCTTTTTCCATTTGGCTAGTACTTCATTTTAAAGCATTCTTCTCCTCAATAACCTTTTGAACTGTTTCTTCCATTTGACCTATGCTAGTTTTTAACATGTTATTTTCTTCAGCATTTCTTTGGATCTCCTTGACTAAGCTGCTAACCTCTTTTTCATGTTTTTCCTGCATCTCATTTCTTTTCACAGTTTTTCTTCTAACTCCCTCATTTGATTTTCAAAGTCTTTTTTGAGCTCTGTCATAACTTGAGCCCAACTTCTGTTTTTCTTTGAGTCTTTAGATGCAGAAACTTGAGCTTCCTCATCTTCAGATTGAGTGTTTTGATCCTTCTTGGGCTCACAGGCAAAGTATTTCTCAATGGTGCTTCTCTTTTTCTTCTGCTTGCTCATTTTTCCCAACCTGAGCCTGGTTTTGGTGTGCTTCCTCAGCTTTTGGGACACTTCCACGAGGATCTCAGTGTGTGTGAGGCTCTGTCCTCCCTTCTGGTCTGTGAATGACCATAAATGCCCCCCTCTGCCATGGGGCTGAGGTGGGGGGAGGCCCTGCTGTTCTGTACGGGGGCCTAGACTGTGATCAGGATCTGAATGTGGTCAGAGCCCCAGAGTCCTGTTCCAGGGACAGAGGACAGTGCTGGGCAGTCTCTCTCTGCTCCCTCCCTGGGCTCAGCATGCTCATACCCTCAATTTATATTTTTTTGATATCTTTCTTAAGTAGAAAATAACTTCAAATAAAACCATTTTGTTGAATCTAAAGTTTGAATTTAAAAAAATTCACATTTGTTCTTATTCTGAAAGAAATTATATATATTTGGAGTAAAAAAATTCTATCTGATTCAGAGCAGATGTTTGAAATATGGATAAACTTCCAAATTTAAGATAGTGAATAAACGTTTTAGGAAGACCTTCAAAGGGAGACTTGACCTATTTAATTCTTTGATTTAGTAATGGAGGTGAATCTTATTTCAGATTTTCAGACATTTTAGTTTTGCTTTAGGGAGATTTAAGATTATGAAAATGTTCTGAAAAGTTGGGATTTCTAGTCTTTTTTGTTGTGTAGTTCTTAAGAATTTTCTTGGGGTGGAGCCAAGATGGTGACAGGAGAGAAACATCTCTTAGGTGCTCTTGATCAAAACTTATAAGCTAAGCGATCTAACTAAATTTTCAAGAGACAATTCACAGAGGGTCCAGTGAGGCAGTTCTCTAACCCAAGGTAACCTGGAAGAGAGGGGAAAGGCTCCACTTCACAGGGTTGGGAGTGGATGGCCTGTCTGGGACCATAGGACTGGGTGGATAAAGGCCTAAGGGTTAGTATGGGAGCTCGGGGCCTCTTGGCCCCAGGGCCAAGGATCTGTCTGCTGTGCCACTCAGCTACCCTACAGCAGAGTCAAGAGTGAAAGAGAGAGATAATATATAGTACATGGTAGTGGAGAAGTACAAAAGGAGGGAGTTGTGGTCAGCAATGGCAACGGTGGAAAAATATGGAAGTAACTTTTGTGATGGACTTATCATAAAGAATATGATGCACCCATGACAGAGCTGGTGGTGTTGGAACACAGACTGAAGTGCTGTTTTATTATTGGGGGGGGTTGCAGGGCAAATGGGGCTGGGTGGCCTGCTTGGGGCCGCACAGCTGGGTGATTATTGGGTGTCTGAGGCTAGATTTGGACCTGGGTGCTCCTGGCCCAAAGGCCAGTCCTCTGTCAGCCACCCAGCTTCCCCTACTATCATTACTATTATTACTATTTTCTTTTATGTTGGGTTTTTTTTTTGCAGGGCATTAGGTTTGGGCTGGCTTGCACAGGGTCACACAGCTGGGTGATTGTTGGGCGTCTGGGGCTGGATTTTGGCACAGAACCTATAGAACAAGTAAAAAAATAATTTTTTTAAGTGTTTCCTTTTGTTTTCATTTTTTGAAAGTATTTCAACAATTAAGGCAGACTTTTCTAATAAGTAAACACATGATTAATTTACCCAAGGTATACAAACATTTCCTATTTTAAAATTCCTTAATCATTCAAAAATAATTTTTTCTCGATTTAAACTTATAAATATAATGATAGGGGTATACAACTGTAGTCAGGAAGATTCATCAAATCCAGCTTCAGACACACTTACTGTGTGACTGTGCAAGTCACTTAATCCTGTTTGTTGCAGTTTTCTTAATCTGTAAAATGAACTGGAGAAGGAAATGGGGAATCACTCCATTATCTATGCCAAGTTAGACATGACTGAAAAATGATCGGACAACCACAATGTAATGATATTTTGTCATTATTATTTTACCTTACAAAATATATGGGAACTTTAATAATAAGCAATATGTTATACTTTAAGAATTGCAAAAATGCCTTCTGTATATTGCCTCACATGATCTTCAGAACAATAGTCTTGTGAGGTAGTTGCTGCAGGTTTTATTATCCTCATTTTGAGATCAGGAAACTGGCTCCAAAAGCTAAAAGGAATTTACTTATTATCACACATTTTGGAGGTTTTGGAGGTGTGTGTGGGTCCAAACCCATATCATTCTGACTCCTTTTTACCTCTGTACTAGGCCTCTTAATAGTCATATGATTTTATGATCTCTTATTAAGGATGTCATCTTTTTCAAGAAATGTTTAATTATTCAAATTCTTGACCATTATATATCCAAGCATATCAGTCAATAGTTTTAGGAATTGAAGGGCAAATGACATCACTTTTATACAGTTTTTTGTTGTTGGTTTTCAAAATTCTTTGATTATAGGTTATACAGATAAAAAAGAACTTATCTTAATGTCATTACAGAGGAGATATCTAAAATCTAGAGGAAGGGAAATTACTTGTTCGAGGTTATATAATGATTAAGTAGTAGAGCCAAGATTTGAACTCTTTGAATCATAAAGGTTTTACATTGTAAAAAACCTTTTGATGCATTTATAATCTGTTACTTAATGGAAAAATGTGCTAGTCTTACTTTTTTTTTTTAACATTTATTCCTTAGATTAATCATCTTCATATAACATTATAGGTCCTAATAGCAATTATCACATGTCTCCTAAATTGGTTAATATGATAGTTAATCCCTAAGAAGCCAAATTGAAACAGTCATATTTGTTGCAACATGATTTAGGCTTATTTATCTTTTTTGCTTAAGTTCTTAGAATTCCACTAAATGAATCCGCTTTATTAATTAGGACTCTATAGTACTATCATTGTCTTAGCAATAGAATACATTGACTAAAGTGGACCAACATTTGTAGTCTGTTATGATTCTATCCTAGGAAATTTATGACCTAAATCTGGATTGGTGAGTGAACCTTGAACCCCTTTTCCAAAATATTTTACAAATCTATTTTTTGGCAATTATAGCATATTCTTTGAATTATCCCTTAGGAGGCCGATTTGGTTACAACTCATGAACTAGGACACAACTTTGGAGCAGAACATGATCCTGATGGCCTAGCAGAATGTGCCCCAAATGAAGATCAAGGAGGAAAATATGTTATGTATCCAATTGCTGTGAGTGGCGATCATGAGAATAATAAGGTATATATAGCCCTGTATTTTTTCATATTGCTAATGAGTGGGAAGAACTTCATTCAGCGTTAGCAAAGAATCCAAAAATTGTACTCCATGGCCAGGGGTAGGAAAGGAAGGGACTCAAACTTTTAACTCCCCCCGCCCCTTAAAAAATGACAGGTGACATTGAGTAAGGTCTCTTGGACTCATTCTCTTCTATTTTTGTTTTTATACTTAAGGCCTATAGAGAAGCAGTTGTAGAATTGATCTTCAGTCCATTCCCCATAAAAAAATACTGAATATCAAGTTGCATTTTGGTGTATAGAAAGGATTCTCAATTTTTGACTAGACTTTGACTTCCCTGCTATCATAGATTCACCACTAATATGTCTTTTTCACAAATTTGTGTTTTAAAAAAATACCTGTACATAAATGTTTTTAATTTTGGGGGTTAAGCGGCTTGCCCAAGGTCACACAGCTAGGCAATTATATGTGTCTGAGACCGGATTTGAACTCAGGACCTCCTGACTCCAGGGCTGGTGCTCTATCAACTGCACCATCTAGCTGCCCCACCCCCAAAGCTTTCTATTGTTGTTCACTATTCCTCATACAAAGCATCTGCCACGTTCTTTTTTGTGGGAAAAATTCCAGACACCATGTTGAAATAGATTTGAGTGACACATTATTTCTGAACCATGCCTTAAATTATATAAATGATAGGGTCTTGGCCAAGAATGAAATATAGATTAAAAGGACTGGTAGAAATGCATTTACCTGTATTCTTGAAAATCTAAGTCTAAGAATATTTTAAACTGTAAAGGTAGGCAAGAGGGACAGCTAGGTGATACAGTGGATAAGCACTAGACTTGGAAACAGGAAGAGTCATCTTCATGAGTTCAAATTTGATCTCAAATAGGGTCACACAGACCCTAGGCAAGTCACTTTTAGTCCCTTTTCCCTCATATAGAAAATGATCTAAAGAAGGAAGTAGTAATGCACTCCAATATCTTTGCCAAGAAAACCCCAAATGGGATATTAAAGAAGTCAGACTAAACTGAAATGGCTGAACAACAAATAGCAAAGGAAGAGAATAAGTTGAACTAGATACCAGAAAGGTTAGTTATAGAAAGAGAAAAGGATCACAGAATAGAATAGAAAGCCGAATCCCACAGTATTAATCTATTCATATGAAACATGAAAAATAAAGATTTATGAAGTTAAAATAAAGAATGGAGCAAGACCTGTTATGCTGGAATAAAATTCTTAAGAATTATGATCAATCCACTAAGAAATCATAATAGAGGTCGAACAATGAAACTTTTTATTCCCTTCTTGACAGAAAAGTGATTTACTTAGGGTGTATAATGAGACATCTTTTAAAAACATAGCTAGTGTGGCTTTTTTTTTTTTTTGCCAGACTATTCATGTGTGTTTATTCATTGGGAAACGAGGGAAAGAAGTAGAGAAAATTAATGCTTTTAACTGACATGTAAAAAAAATTTAACATTTAAAAGTAAGAAAGGAAAGACAGAAATAGAGAAAAAATTCCAGCTGGTTTCCTTAGTAAAAAGAAGTTGATACCTTATTGACCTATGAAATTCATTAATTTGATTAGTTTTTAGATAGGCTGTTTGTAATAGCTTTCCTTTGACAAGCTTAAAAGCACTTTAATGGTTCAACATGTAATGTTTCAGTGTTGTAATGGAAATGGTGAAAAGAAAGGAATAAGGTAGAAAACTTGTAACATCGTGGAGGAACTTTGGTTAGTTTTTATGATATATTGTAATAAAGACCATAGTCTTATAGTCCTATCTGCATGGAATATCAGGAGAATAGTCCAGAGGTATTTTTTGATACTATTAGACTCCTTAGGCAATCTGATAAAACATATGGATCCATTTCTTGGAAAATAATGTTTGTTTGTTTGTTTGCAAGGCAATGGGTTAAGTGGCTTGCCCAGGGCCACATGGCTAGGTAATTATTAAGTGTCTGAGGTCAAATTTGAACCCAGGTACTCCTGACTCCAAGGCTGGTGTTCTATCCACTGCACCACCTAGCCGCCCCTGGAATAAGGTTTTTAAATGCAAAGAACAAGATACATAGAATTACAAAGGAAATCAATTATATTGAAATATAAAATATAATAAAAATATAAGTTCATGAATCCCAGGTCTAAATACCCTGCTCTAGCTCCACCCATATCTAAACAATGTACTTCCTTCCATTGGTGTAGTTGGCTAGTCAGGGGCATGGTATATTTACTTTTCATAATAGTAGGTTTTCTTTCCTCTGAAACTTTAAAAAAAATTTTTTTATTTAAGGCAATGGAGTTAAGTGACTTGCCAAAAATTACACAGCTAGGCAAGTGCCTTAAGTGTATATTAAGTGTGTCTAGGTCCAGATTTGAATTCAGGTCCTCCTGAATTCCTCCAG
The DNA here is from genome assembly GCF_037893015.1 of Macrotis lagotis. Classification (NCBI taxonomy): domain Eukaryota; kingdom Metazoa; phylum Chordata; class Mammalia; order Peramelemorphia; family Peramelidae; genus Macrotis; species Macrotis lagotis. The sequence continues at coordinate 217,885,506 of NC_133658.1, read as the reverse complement.
GGCTGGTGCTCTGTGCCACCCAGCTTGCCCCCCCTTTAAAACTTTATAGAAGGCATATACTATATCCAACCTAACCTTTCAACATTGTTGGGGGGGGGAAGAAATGGGGTAGAATTTCAGACAGGGTGGCACTTTAGAAATAACATTACTAGCTTCTTGGCACTTTTGAAGGCACTATCGTATAACAAGTTACAACGTATTCTAAGATGGGAATGAACTTTTATGATATGGTTTTGACAAGGCTTTTTTTGTGTGTGTTCTGTAAGATGTTCTCAAACTGCAGTAAACAGTCCATCTTCAAGACTATTGAGAGTAAAGCCCGGGAATGTTTTCAAGAACGCAACAACAATGTGTGTGGGAATTCCAGGGTAGATGAAGGAGAAGAATGTGATCCTGGCATTATGTATCTGAACAATGACACCTGTTGTAATACAAATTGTACCTTGAAAAAAGGAGTTCAGTGCAGGTGAGCATGTATGTCAAACCACATAGTTTGATTAGAACTTGTAAAATGCACTATAAACAAATGGGGCTGAAAATAGTAGCTTTCTACTAATATTAAAGATAGCCACTTTGCCTCTCAGTTTTCCCATCTTTAAAATGTAGTTCATAATAACGACTTAATTGTGTAAGATACTTTTTTTGGCTTGAGTAATGGTTCCATAACTTTAAGATATTAACAGTGACATAATTTGAAAATATGCTTATGGAGATTAAATCCATTCTTTAGCACTTCGCCCAGACAATTAAAAGACTAATGCCTGGCTGAATAAAGGAGGAAAAAAATCTTAATACTAAAAAAAAAAAAATCCTGTAGATAATTGATGGCTTAACCATATAAAGAGCTATCTAAATCATTGTAATAATGTTCAGTATCTTTTTGCTGTTACATGAATTCTTTAATGCATCTTTTTCAAAATGTAATTTCATATAGGAGTTTCTCAGTGAGGAACTTCTAATTATTAATCAATTTTAGAATCTTCTCTGCAACTTAAATTTTTAAAGATTGGCCTGCGCACCAAGAATTGTGATTTTTGTAGGGTCACATAGCCAAGTTGCAAAGGAGTACTTCGACCTCAAGTCTTATTGACTCTGCATCCAGCTATCATGCTTCCTCTCTGCTTCTTTCTTTATTAGCTGAAAACGTATGTATAGAGATTGGTGTTAAGCCAAATCTCTGGGTAGTAGATAGTTTGAAACATTGCAGAAATGACCATGCAGTAATGGAAAACTGGAATTTGGGGGATGAGCTGTAAAGGTAGAGCATGTTGCCTGCAGAAGGTTCAGTTGTGATGAAAGATTTAATATTGAAAATGTACTTTTATTAATGTTGTTATTTTCCAATAAAATCCTTTTCTTCAGCGATAGAAATAGTCCTTGCTGTAAAAATTGTCAGTTTGAGACTGCTGAGAAGAAGTGCCAGGAGGCCATTAATGCTACCTGCAAAGGTGTATCCTACTGTACAGGTATTTCATCACAATGCTTTTCTCTCTGATTAACAAATAATGTGGGGCAAGAAGTCTTAGATCAGCTGTTCATTCTTCAAAAAAAAATGTTTATATATGCTGTGTCAATATTCTAGTAAGAATTTACAGAACTACTACTTCTAAAAGTGGTTTTAAAAACTATATGAGCCTTTATCTTTTTTCTTAATCTTTGTGAATAGCCACTTAGTGATATTCATCTCCGACTGTCACCCCATTCAGTTTTATTTTTTGAGGGGCAATGGGGTTAAGTGATTTAGTCAAGGTCACACAGCTAGGATGTATCAAGTGTCTGAGGCTAGATTTGAACTCAGATATCCTCGTGTCTGTCCCCTATCTAGTTTTATAAAATAATTCATGGGTACAAATACATACAACAGTTCTTTCTCCTTTTAGTACTCTATTGAACTTCATGTATTACAATTCAGCATTTGCTCTTAATGCCCCTTTTAAAGTAAAGGAATTACCCATCTAGGGCCCTTGCAGTTTTGTGCTATATTTTTAGTTGTCTAGTCTCTGCATTAACATTTCTACCAGATTCACAAGAGTATACAATGGAAAAAGGAAATTGTCACTTATCCATCTTTTAAACTGGTAGTTTTTCATTGAGTTTCCAATTCTGGTAAAATTGAATAGCTTTTATGGTTGGGTAGCATTCATAATTTTATATGGTTGTAGGTTTTTCTTTTGTTAATGAAAAATAATTTTTTAAAAAGGTATATTAGTAAAATGTTAAGTATCTACTGTATGCCAAGCACTGTGCTAATCACTGGCAGTACTTAAGAGATACGTGCAAAAGAATACATTCTTTTTAATAGGAGCTGAAAGAAGTTCATGATTATGATTTTGAGGGATGTCAGTCTGTACTAGGGATCCTTAATGATGAGACCTTCTCTATAAGTGGATCTGTGAATGAAAATTATTATGTTCTAAAACAAGTGTCTGTAACAATTCGGTTTGGTTAATCTAAGAATTTAAGTTTCTCTCTTATGTGAGAAAACACATAGTATTTTGAAGGGAGCATTTGATTTGGAGTCAGGAAACTTGGGTTCCAGTTCTGTCTTCATCATTTTTCTTGCAGTTCATGTTAAGTCAGTTGCTAACCTTTTTGGAGGGGCAGCTTGGTGACAAGTCACTTAATCCTGATTGCCTTGTATCCAGTACCATCTCCAGTCATCCTGATTCATATCTGGTCACTGGACCCAGATGGCTGTAGAGGAGAAAAGTGAGACTGGTGACTTAGCATAGCATTCCCTCACTCAAATTCAATTCATGTGCTTGTCATGGCATCACCTCCCTAATGTCATGGTCTTCTTCAAGAAAGAAGGACAAATATCATCATCATCAATGCTCTTAGAGTCCCTGTTAACTGTCTATGAAAGTGAGTCTTTGTTGTTGTCACTCTATGCAGTATGTTGCAGCATAAAATCATTCTTTTCTTCTTTTTCACTCATTTGTTTGAGTCTTCCTGTTGCTACCTGATTCTGTGATCTTTTTCTCTTTTAATTTTATCTTAGTGTTTTTCATTATTAATGACAACAAACCCCATAACTGTCACAAATAAAGCCCTATGCTTAGGAACTGGAGATACAAAATAGACATGACAGAAGTTCAACTCTCAAGCATCATTACATAGTGTAGTAGAGGAGACAAACACTTTAAGGATTTTGATAGAATTTGCAGCCTTGTGTTAAAAAGTGCCAAAGGAATGGAACATATAGTTCAAAAAAGAGGAGAAATGACCATGGGCATTCAGACTTTGAAAATGAACCTCAGACTATCTTCTTTGAAAAATAGTTTGGCTTATTAAAGTCTGAGAGCATTATTAGATAGTATTCCTGACCAGTATTTCAGTATTATTGAAAATGACCCAACAAAGCCCTGGGAAGAGTACAGTTGATCCTTTCTTCTGTGAATAATTATTGTTGGTGTGGTGAATGATGCTGAATTATTAGAAACTTTTCTATGCTGCTGTTTAGATAATAGGTCACATTTTTATAACATTTTTCCCTACAATAATTTTATATGACAGGGAATTGCAGACATTTTGACGTGTGTGTGTGTGTGTGTGTACATATACATACACAAATGAGGAAATCAAATATTTTGATTTTGATAAGTCATATCTTTTGTAGGAAAGAATATATCATGTACATACATATTACATACATGTTAGGATAGTTGGGAGGAGGAGAAAAGTAATCATCTGTTCTCTAATCCTTTGTTTCTAGGTAACAGCAGTGAATGTCCTCCTCCTGGAAATGCCGCAGATGATACTGTTTGCTTGGATTTAGGAAAGTGTAAAGATGGAGAGTGTATTCCCTTCTGTGAAAGGGAGAAGAATCTCCAGTCTTGTGCATGTAATGGTAAGCAAAATAACTTCTTATTCTTGCCATTAAAAAAGTCATAAAAGTGATTCTGACTTACCCCAATGGTCCTTTCTTTGGAGGCAACAAGGAAGGAGAAACTAGGCCTGTAAATGGGAAAAATTCTCAAAGCTGAACGTTTTAATAATGAAATAGCATTTCAACAGTATTCTCCAGAACTTCCCTACTTTGTTTTTAATTGGAAATGATTTAATATCAACCATTTAGAACTAAAGGGGTGTCAAAAACTCAGCTAATACAGTCCTGCCATTTTACAGATGAGGACACTGACGATTGGAAGAGAAAAACTTGTCCATCAACTCACAATATTGTTGTTAATGTGTACAGTGTTCTCCTGGTTCTCCTCACTTCACTCAGCATCAGTTTGTACAGGTCTTTACATGATTTCCTACTACTCATGATTTCTTATGGAACAATAGTACTCCATAACATTCATATGCCATAACTTGTTCACCCTTTCTCCAGTTGATTGGCAAATTCTGTTAATGTCCAGTTCTTTGCCACTATAAAGAGAGCTGTTTCTATTTTTGAAAATATTAGACTTTTATCTATGATTTTGTTGAGATACAGATCTAGTATTGGTGTTGCTGGATCAAATGTTCTGAACAGTTTATTGCCCTTTTCACATAGTTCCAGATTACTCTCCAGAATGGCTTAATCAGTTCACAACTCCACTAACAGTACATTAATGTCCCAGTTTTCCCACATCTTCTCTAACATTGATCATTTTCTTTTTTTGTCATCTTAGCCAATCTGTTAGGTGCTAGGGTGGTAACCTCAGTAGCCTGTTGTTTAATTAGGAGTATCAGCATCTATAAAATGGAAATAATAGTTATTTCATGCTCATTGCTCATTAATGTGCAAGTGAAGGATTTAAAGGACTGAACTGAAGGAAATTTGGAGCTTTTTATATGTAATAATTCTCATAGCACAACTGTCTTTCTATAACTTGTATTAATTATATGCCGAGTTTTGTGCTCTTCAGCCAACTAATTTTCCTACTTGAAGTTTTCACTTTCAGTGTTTCCTGCTCCACTGTGCAGGGGAGTGGATGTCTTTCTAAATTTCATTTACATATTCCAATGTTATGAGAGAACTGTCCTCGCTATATCAGAAAATTCTCCCCAAATTTTGGGCAAACATAGTAGAAGGAATTAAGGAACAAAAACCATCCTCTTGGACTCTTATTAAGCCATTCCCAACATAGAACTGAATGAATCCTGGCATAGAGGTGGGATTTGAGAATAAATTGCAAGTTTAGGGGAATCTTCACAAGTCATGACCTCAGTTTTACATTTTATAAATTCAGTTTACCTGCTATATGGCTAAAATTGTGCTTTATTTAAAATTTGTAAAGTGTTTTGCATAGATGATATCTAGAACTAGAATTTAAATCCTCAAACCTGTGAAGTAGATACCACAAGTACCTCCATTTTACAAGTGAAGAAACTCAGCATGGGCGCACAGCAAGCAATATCCTGCCTTTATAAGGCTGTTGTGAGAAAACCTCTTTATACAGTGGGGGGAGAGGAAGGAAGGAAGGGCTGTGTAAATGGCACCTGTCTGGTAGTAACAGGCACCTGAGAATACAGAACCACTACCTCATGATCTTAACTGCATCTTGAAAATCCTTCATTACATTTGAAGCTTAAGTAATAATACTTTGCATGACTTTAAACCAAGAAGTCAAAGATTTAAATTGGCAAGATTAGAAGTTCTAATGATACAAGTATTGAGAAATATTGTGATATGATTGGGAAAAACTTGTTCTTTGAAAAAACATAATGGCATATTGAATCCTAAAGGGAATTTTGGTTTCATTGCAAGTTTTGTGCTGAATGTGGAATGATATTTTCTTTTCTGTGAGGGTTACAAAGACATCATTCTATTGTAGACAGTACACAATTTGTTTCTTATCGATGAGCTGGAGATTTTGCTGAGACTTAGCTGAGAGGTGAAAAATGAGTTAACCCTTTTTTTTTTTTTTTTTTTTTTTAATACAGAGTAGGGGTGGCTAGGTGGCGCAGTTGATAGAGCGCTGGCCCTGGAGTCAGGAGTACCTGAGTTCAAATGCGACCCACTTAACCCCACTGTCTTGCAAAAAAACCTTAAAAAAGGAAAAAGACTTTGTAACCCCTTCCTGAGACTGTTGTGGTCAGTAAGGGAAAGGGAAGGAGAAAGAAATTGGTACTATTTAGAAGTTCCAACTGATGATATATAATGCCTTCTTCTAGAAACGGACCACTCCTGCAAAGTGTGCTGTAGGGATGAATCTGGCCGATGTGTTCCATATCTTGATGCTGACAATAACTTCTTATTTTTGAGGAAAGGAAAGCCCTGTACTGTTGGATTTTGTGACATGAATGTAAGTATATATGTCTATACATGTCCTTTAATCATCTGGTGGCCCCATGGAGTCTGGAAATTTTCAAAAATATAGTCATTTATTATGCTTAGAAAATAAATCCATGTACTGGATTGGTCTGCATACATGATAAAGTATTATATAATATATAATCTTGTTTTCTATTTTGTTTTCTATTTTCTTATTTGTTAAATGCATCATAGTTTAGGGCTTCTGACAAATTAAGTGATAAATGACATTAAACTGGCATAATTCATTGTGACTAAGTGATGGCAGCTAGGTGGCACAGTAGATAAGAAAATCCAAATGGGAACAAACAGAAAATCAGACTGGCAGTACCGGAACAACATGATAGTGATGTCACTTAACTGCTGGCTTCATACATGCCATATGATAAGGTACTTTGCTCTAATATATCCTGACATACTTTTTTATGCCAGACTATACTGTGGGAGTGATATGCTTTACCATATTTCATTCTGTACTATATGACATCTGCTAAACTATACTATGGTGTCCTATGCTCTACCATATGCCGTGTTTTACAATATTTGATGTGTACCATGTCCTGAATATTTCTTAGGATTTGGCACAGTATAAAATAATTTGGCTTTAAGTGGTATCTATAAATTTAGTATTTGTTTTTATAGATTGAATTTATTTAACAAAAATAATTTTTCTCTGCCACCTCCTTTGCTCCCATTGAAAAAAGAAAGAACAGCCAGACACTCATAGTATATCTTCATAGTCAAGCAAAACAAATTTCCTGCACTTCTGTGGCCAAAAACTATGTCTCTTTCTGCACACTAAGTCGTATTGTTGTCAGGACCCAGGATAGCACACTTCATAACTGTCCTCTGGAATTAACAGTCTGCCTACTTAAGCCAGAAAAAAGCCCTTCATTTTCCATAGTCACTTTTGTATACAAATGCATACACATACAGACATATGTTCTCTCATACATAAACACAGGAATGTTTAAACCTGCTTGATTATACATATAATGGACATAAAATTTAAACTGCTTGGAGATTGCTTGGGAAGCATTTCCACAGCATTAGCACTATGACCATTTCCAAGGCAAAACTAAATTTTGCAAACTTTTTTCTTTCAAAGGTGTCTTTCTTTCTTTTTTAAAAATTTTTATTTATTGAAGGCAATGGGGTTAAGAGTGACTTGCCCAAAATCATATAGCTTAGGCCTTTATTAAGTGTTTGAGGTGGGATTTGAACTTGGGTCCTCCTGACTCCAGGACTGGTACTCTATCCACTGCGCCACCTAGTTGCTCCCATCTTAGATTTTCTTACAAAAGATTCCTTCCAGATCTTGATCCTTTCTATAAGTCATTAAATCATTATTGTCATTAAATACATTTCTAGTTGTCCAGTCTTATTGTGCTATTGTGAAATTTTTTTCTATAGTAATGATATTAATTCTAATTCATATAGCAAACTGTGCTAAGCACTTTAAAACTCATTTGATCCTCAGAACAACCCTGAGAAGTAGGCACTGTTGTTATCCCCATTTTACAGATAAGGAAACTAAGGCAGAAAGTGACTTGCTCAGTCACACTGCTGGTGTTTGAACTCAAGTCTTCCTGACTCCAAGTCCAGCACTCCCCTGTCCTTTGAAGGGACTTAAGACTCTTTTTCAGTGTTTATGGCATCAATTCTCATGTTGAAATTTTCCTTTAAAGGGTAAATGTGAGAAACGAGTGCAAGATGTGATAGAACGGTTTTGGGATTTCATTGATCAGCTGAGCATCAATACTTTTGGTAGGTTCTTTTCTGAACTTTGTTTTCATGAAAATATTGGAGAATTTTCACTATACTTAGACTAATTATGGGGAGAAGGTTAAGTGTTTTAAATTTTTTTTTAAAGGAGAGATCCACTATAGTGACAAAAAAAATATTCAACTATTTTGTTTGATGTAAAATATTAAAAACCTGACAGTAAGATTTATTTTGGATAAATCCATTTGTTGGGTAGTCAAGATTTCATTATTAATGTGTAGAATAATTCAGAAAAGATAGGATTTTTTTTCTTACTAATTAGTATCATTTCTTACTAAGTAGTATCATTTGAGTATTGGTAGCCTTTTATATATTTATCAAAAAAAAGTTTGATAACTTCAACTAAAACTACAGTAATGAAGATTTTTCCTTTTGTGTGGGTGGGAATCAAGTTTTTCGGGGCTAAGACATTGTTTTCCTTTCTAAAAGAATATATCCCTGCAAACAATGAAATTCATATTGATTATAAGACATTGGGTAATCTGATCAAGAACCACTTATTTTGCTAACTCTAAATGTCAACTAATTTTCCAAGAACTGAGGTATATTATTGCTTTTGGAAATTTATGTTAACCTGTAACCCTCACCTAAAAACATTGTCCATATTCTATATGGATTGAGAAATTGATTCCAATAACTATCTGAATTAAGCATCAGCCTTTAATGTTACATATGCTGTCTTAAGCTAGAACCTTAATGACTTCAAAAACACTTATTTACAATGGGGTGGGGTGTTCAGTTCATCACATTCTTCACATTTATCTTCTCAATGAAGTATTTCTAACACAAAAAATTATACTGTTGATAAGGAAAAAGCATAACCAGCTCACACTGCTTTTGAACTTGTCAAGTAATGACACAGGTCATTTACACTTTTTTCCAAAATGTTCTCAGGGAAGTTTTTAGCAGACAACATCGTTGGTTCTGTCCTTGTGTTTTCATTGATTTTGTGGATTCCCCTCAGCATTCTTGTCCATTGTGTGGTAAGTCACAAGTCTTTAAATGATTATGTATTTAATTTTGAATACAACTATCCTTTTTTATGAAGGATAGGTAGAATTTGATCTTGGCAAAATAATTGTGCAAAAGTTTTCCCCAACTAGTCTTCATTGTTACTGGGATATTGCTTCTTACTACTAATACTATTTTAGTCAAAATGTATTTCTTTTATCTTAGTAAACATCCAATTAAACTACTCTTATTTTGCAGAAGAGTATTAACAGTCAGTGATTTTACTTCTTGCTAAATTACAGACACAAGCACTTAAGAAGGGACCCTAATGAGGTGTCTAGTTCTGGAAGCACTAAGTCAATCTAGTAAAAAATATCTTTTCCTCCTTGCAATAAAACTTTGAGAACTTCAGAAGGTGTTCTGAAACTCCTGATGTTCTTTTCTTTATCCTTCAGATAGCTTTCAGTTAATAGTTTGATCATCACCTTTTTAAATGAGACAGATGGGAGATCAACTTTAGCCATCCAGCATGTCTTGTCAACCACTAGTAAGAGCATAAATCCAAATGCTTAGTTCTATGAACAAACAGCATGATATTGGAAAGACTTATGTATTAGATGCCTACATTCTCATTATGTTTTGGAGAGACTCACTTCGGCATTTGCACTGATCCTAGCCCAGTTCTTCCGTGTGGTCCACTTGACAGGGCTAGCTGACTGCTCATTGAAAAGAGGGTATGCAGGAAGGTGAAGCAAGGGTATACAGGAGAAGCGATATTTTGGGAACTCTGGGAATGTGTACACACCTACAAAATAAAATGACCTTTGCTATTACATTTGAAGTGTTTTGTGTTTAGTTGCACTCTTAGTATATTTTAACTAATTGCACTGAAAAAGTACTTGTTGGATTACCATGAACTTTTCTACATATCCCTATTAATTCTTCCATCCCAATACAGCCTTGCATTACTGTCATGTTGCTGTATTGGAGAATAAGACAAAATGTCAATAAAGTCTCTTAGAGACCTGTCATTTTCTCGTCTAGGTGGATTGAAATTAATGCCATGAAATCTTAATTGTAATTACACTTGACCCTGCTAAGATAATGGCATTCATTCATGGTACAAAAGCACACATTTGTTGGTGGCAAATAATTTAGTGTTTTTTGGAAAGCCATTCCTGGGCCTGGTGGATTTACCTTTCTTCTAATCAATCCTTTTATTGTTGTGGAAATGCCCTAAAGGAGGGGGTGGGGATAGGCAGAGAGATTTCAGATATTTTTATTTGAAGAAATGTTTACTTGGCTTATATTTTATCTTCTAGGACAAGAAATTGGATAAACAGTATGAGTCTTTGTCTTTGTTTCACCCCAGTGTAAGTGTGCCATGTAAATGGACAGATAATATATCTTTAGTTCCCTCTCAGCTTTCTCTCCTATGTTGGGAGTCATTCAGTATTTGTACATTTCTGTGTCCTTGCTTACAATGTTGTTTATGATTTAAAGTCTTTTCCTTATCCTCCACCCTCTCTCCCATCTCAACCTGTTGAAGTAAGTGAAGCTAGCATCAGACTAATAAAAGTACTATAGTACCATGGAAAAACTACAGATTTGGATTTCAAGTGATCTTATAATACTTAAGTAACTCTCTGGGCTTTAGTTGCTTTATCTGTGGAATGAAGAGTTTGGCTTAATGAATCCCAGATCCATTACTTTGGAGACTTTAATTCTGAGATTTTTTTCTTTGTCTTGAATGATGCAAGTGTACTGCAGTGCAGAAGCCAGGATGTTGATATTGATTATCCTGAAGACAAACATTTAAGCTCATGTTTAGATTTTCAGATGACCTAGCTCAATTAGGGATATCCAATTCTATCACTATTTATGCAAAATGTAGAATGAAAATTATAGCAGGAGAGAGGATAGATTATAAAATTTCATGATGTAAGGATTATTAAATGCAAGCACCAGAATTTTTTCAGGAAATTTTAAGAATCTAAAATGAGAAGAACTCTCTTCTCACCTCCTCCAGCCTTCCTTCAACTTTATAGAGTGGTTTGGGTGATTAGAGAGATATATATATAGTGCCTCTCCTGAACCCTTTTCCTCTAATCTGAGTTCCTGTTTGAGTTCAATTGAATCTTTATCTTAGAATAGTAAGCAAGCCATGTTATTAATAGGTTTATATTAATGATGAACTCCTTGTTTTCCTCATTTAAAATGTTAAAATGATTCAATGAAAGTTTAAAGAAAAATTTTCTTAGATAGGTTATACTCTTCCTAGGTTGGTACTAGAATAAGGAAAAGTTTTAAAAACAAAACCTCTTCATATCTATAAAACTTATCTTTTCAGAATGTGGAAATGCTGAGTAGTATGGACTCTGCATCAGTTCGCATCATCAAACCATTTCCTGTGCCTCAGCCAGGTCCTGGTAGACTTCAGCCACTCCAACCTGCTCCAGTGGTGCCCACAACAGCTCCAAAGCTGGACCACCAAAGGATGGACACCATTCAGGAAGACCCAAGCACTGATTCAGTCCTTGATGAGGATGGTTTTGAGAAGGATCCTTTCCCAAATAGCAGCTCAGCTGCAAAGTCTTTTGAGGATCTTACAGACCATCCTGTCACAAGGAGTGAAAAGGCCTCTTCTTTTAAATTACAACGCCAGAGTCGTGTGGACAGCAAAGAAACAGAGTGCTAGTCCAGGGTTTCTACTTTTCAGCTGTTTTGGCTTGTCTGTACAAAAGAACTATGGAGGGTTTTTATCTCAAACCATTGAATTATCAAGAGACTAGATAGGAAATATGAGACAAATAAGGGAAGTGACTTAACAGCAGATGCTGGACATGTGTTTGACCTTCCTTTAATTGAAATAATTTTCATGTGTTTAGTTTTAGCCCTTTTCCCTTTCAAGGAGGTAAGCTTATTTTGAAGCTATTTGGTTTGATTTAGGTTTTTTTGATTCTTCTTAAAATGTATTTTAACCTGTGGTGCAAAAAGCAGAAGATCTAGCTGGATTGACTATGTGTATATTTGCTTTTTTGTAATTTAACTTTTTATTCATAACAGCACTGACTAGAGAGGGGAGATTTTTTTGAAACAGACTTATATGGTCCTTTGAATATAGAGAGACATGTAGAAGTTATTTGTCATGAAAACAACAGCATCATTTTGTTTGTTTTCAAATGAAAATTGAACTGAACCACAAATCTCATTTTAAGTGATCTCAATGTGGGTTCCAGTCTCAGTTGTTACCAAGAGCCTTTGGCAGATAAGGAGCCATAAAATCTGATCTTATAAATAATTTCAGTGGTGTGACCCTTAGATTGCAGAAAGAGTGAACATATATAGGTGTGTGTATATGTGTGTGTGTGTATATGTATATACACACACACATACATATATATAAACACACATCTGGGTGTTTTTTTTGTTTTGTTTTGTTTTTTTAAGAATACTGTTTATTATCTTGGAGCCCTCCAATGCTGGTTGTGTTCTGTGAGTCTTTGTAACCAAGAACTTTTTTGAAAAAGTCACTTATTTAAAGGAATTGGGCAGGAATACTGAATATCAATAATGTATCAACAATAGGAACACAATGTTTCTAAATACCAGTAACAATACAAAATATGAAAAATTCGCCAAAAGTAATTTAAAATGTGGTTATAGGTCAGTCAAGTTTTCACGCATTTAAACAGTCTCTTTGAGCTAGTGGTATCTGTTACAACTGTTACTGGAAAATTGTGGGTTTTTTTATTTTGATAGATTGGAAAACTATTTACTGCTTTTAGAAGTGTTCCTGGCATCCTGAAAAATTGCCAATTGCTATGCAATGGATAAATTTGACTTAGAGAACTATAAAGTTTAGCTTTTCTAAGTACTATGAATCAGTGCGCACCAGCCAATTCAGCTTGTATTTATAAAATTGATAGGAATTAACAAAACCTGTGACAAAATGTTTTTTCAAGAATATATTTGTTACACAGATACTTGTTACACTAATACTTGAAACTTGTGCCTTATGGTATTGTTATTAACAATCATGTTATATATTTTAGTTATACTTTTGGAATTTGAACACTGGGGTGCATGGATGTGTGTATGAAAGTTTGAAAGATCCATCCTATTTTCCTGAAAAATGTAATATAACAATTTTTGTAAGATTTTAAGATTTTATGACTTTTTTTAAAAATAAAATTGCCTTTGCCTTTCCCTCATGTATAAAATTAACAAGACATTCAGCTATGGAACTACTTACCTTAAATTGTTAATAAATATTAAATAACATCAAAAACATTTAAAACAGTGTTTAGCACTTTACATATGAAACCAGAAATTACAAATAATGTTCTTTTGTCGGGACCATAAAAGTACTAATATTTAACACTGGCACTTTATAATTACATCACATTAAATTTAATCACATCCCATTAATTAATGCTCTCCATTAATTAATTGTCTCCGTTCCCTAGAAGACTGTGTTCAGGTTTCGTTTCAGCTACATTCCGCCAGTAAGGAAGGATCAAAGGCAATGAGGCTACTTTCTTTTCTAACAAAGGCCAAAGATGAGAAGACAGAAATTCATTTCCTTTTGGTGATAAATGCAGCCCATCTGATAAATATGAGGAAAAGTCCTGTAATGAAGGGAAACAAAAAGGTTTACAAAATACATCATTTTGTCTTATAGCAAACATTTTTAAAGATTCAAATTAAGAAAGGTTACCTTTCAGGACCTATTCTAACATGAAATTATTATAAATTATATTACATATACCCCATTTGCCTTGCCAAAAAAAATAGTCTAATAGTACTTGGCACCACACTAGAAACAGTGGAGTAGAACACTGGACAGTACAGGAAGGTGAGTCCAGAAGGTCAAGCCATCCCAGAAAGTACACTGCTCTATGATGTGAGTGATGCCCCATTGCCCAACTCAATGCTGAGTTCTGAGGGGCTCCTCCAGTAGCCTAGCTGCATTACATCGAAGGGAAATTTTGTTTTTGTTTTTGCAAGGTAATGGGCTTAAGTTTAAGGCTTGCCCAAGGCCACACAGCTAAGGTAAATTATTAAGTGTCTGAGGCCTAATTTGAACTTGGATCCTCCTGACTCCAAGGGCCAGTGCTCTATCCACTGCACCACCTAGCCACCCCCAGGGGAAACTTGAATGCGAAAAATACACAGACATATGACAAAGTCACTGTTATTGGGGTGTCTGGCCATAGGCAGTAGAGGGCACATTTTAAGGCAAAATCAGTCATCCCAGTGTACAATGTAAGACAAATAGGGATCAGTAGCAACTCTTGATGAACATGATACATGGTTTAGTTTCTATATAGTATACACTATTAGAAGGTTTGGGGGAAAAGTCAAAATTGAAGCCTAGCTCTTGCCTCTAACAACACTCAGCTCTTTCCAGTAAAGTATACTGCCTCAAGAAATTTGAACCTAGTTTTTTCTATAGGATAATCACAAATGTTTATGAGATAACAGAGAACGTGACTTGAATTTACATTGATCCAGGTAAATATGAAAAAGTAAACCAACCTCGTTATCCTTTTGCATTAATGTCCACAGGTCAAGGACATCTGCCCCACAGTTCTGGCCCACTTGCAAACAGGCTTTGGCATATTCACCAACAACCACATTTGTTCGATTTAACTTGAAGCCTGGAGTAGGAAAATGCAGGTATCAAAATCAAATCTCATTAAATAACTAACAAAGAATAATTTCACTTTTGACTAGCATATGACTAATCAACACTGCCAATTTCTAAGGGGCTATTTAGAGATTCAAATGTGAGTCAGAGCATACATTTCTTAGCCAATTAACTCAATTACTTGGATGTCTAGGTCTTGATAATGCAAATTTTTTGGAAGTACTGAAATATAATTTTATTTAGAGTTATTGTGCTATACCTCCTAAAAATATTCCTGGCTTATCAAAGACAATGTCAGTTGACTACCTGATTAGGTAACCACCTAGCTAGAAAAGTTTTCAGTATGAACTCAGTGACATTGTATGTGTTATTTAAGAAACAATGTAAGCAAAGTTCAAGTGAAACTCTCTTAGAAGTAAAAGAGATGCTTCATCCTGTGAAGTTGGAAAAGGTACCCCAATATGAAATTGCCAATCTTTGCCCTGTGGCTGGAGGCTGCACAACTGACCTGCTGAGCCACGTACTCTGGACTTTGGTTGCTGATGCTTGCACAGACACTGCTGGTGCTGAGCTACACTGTTTTGCTGAACACACCACCGACATTGTTAAATATGAGGAAATTGAGGCAAGAAGTTGAAATATGGTATCAAAGGCACATTAGTTTAGGATAAAAAGGGCACTCTGGGAGTCAGAAGGCTTGGATTACTATTAGCTATGTTATCTTTGGACAATTCACTGAGCCTGCTTCCTCATTTATATAGAACCTGTAGGGAAGGGGAACCAGTGTCACAGAATTTAGAGCTAGAAGGACTTAGACATCTGGTACAAGATTCCTCATTTTATAGATTAGAAAATTAAGGGCTAGAGAGGCAAAATGATTAAACTACTACTGGTTTTCAAAAGAGGTGATCCATGACCCTATTATACCAGTGGGGAGCTAGGGGGAGATACTATTGTGGGTTGTTAGGAAAATTTAAGGAAATAAAATCTATATGACTGTGGTAAAAAGGTGGGATCTCATTCTCTAGGCAAAAATTGGATTAAAATAGGCAGCTAGAACCAAATGCAATTGATGTCAATATCAGAGGACAAAGGAAATGCCACAGAGATGTGGAAAAAATTGGTTCAGCTAAATGTCAGAAAACTAAATAATTACAATAGGTAATGTATCTCTTTACAATTTATAAATAAATACGGTTATACATATTTTATTCATACATTGTCAAATATTCATACAAAACATTTTTTACCTTGAGCAATACACTCCTTTTCCCAAGCTGATTCACAAAGAGGAGGTGGTGTTATAAGAATAATTCTACTTTCAGGAATATCTATCGACTTTAGATATTGTATCATGTTCTTTAAATTCTCAATATACTCATCGAGTGGAATATGTTGCTTGGGATTCTCATCTATTCAAGGAAATGATAGAATAATATGTTCAGTCACTGAAAAGCTCCATATTCCATTCTTATAATTCACACAATCATTCTCAATGGCTTAGTGTCTTTCCCCAAACTACTTTGTATCCATTTGTGATTAGTCACTTTATATTTTATATATATTTACATATATTCTTGTCTCCACCATTAGAATGTATGGTCTTTGTGAACAGGAATTGCTCAGTCTTTGTGTGGCATATTGTATAGTTTAAGAGAAAAGGGAGTAAAAAGAGTTAAATTCATTTCAAGTATGAGACAGATGATAAACTGAGCTTGAATTTTTCTGGCATTCCATGAATACTTTAAATACTTTCAGCAAGTCAGTTGAAACTCCTTGTATCCAGGTTGCCAACCAGTCTAACCTTAATACCTACATAGTGATAATACAAGCAGTCAACTATCTAGGGAGTCCCTACTTATAAGAGCAAGATCCTTAAGAGTTCATCCTGTGCCAGTTGAAGATAGGGAAAAAGTGTCCTTCAAAAGCTCCCTGGGGGCAGCTAGGTAGCAGTGAGTGAATAGAGCACTGGCCCTGGAGTCAGGAGGACCTGAGTTCAAATCTAGCCTCAGACACTTAATAATTACCTAGCTGTGTGGCCTTGGGTAAGCCACTTAACCCCATTGCCTTGCAAAAACCTAAGGGGAAAAAAAAAGTTCCCTAGAGGGACAAGCTATGTCAAAACAAAAGTTTATTTTCATTATATCAAGGTTCCCCTTATTCTGGAGGGTGAAAGGGTCAAAAGAAGCAGAAACAACACTTAGGAGTCAGAACACCTGGATGTGAATCTCACCTCTAATACCTGTGGAAACCTCAGCAAGTCACTCAGGACTTTCTCCCCAGTCTTCCTTTACTCAGGCCTTGCACCTGATAGACCATCTCAGTCCAAATTCATGCCCAAACCCAGCTGGTGGCTATTGGCAGGTATTGGACCACCTTGCCCTGTTCCAATCACCTTGGAGAAGAACAGGACCACCTGTACTAAGAAGGGATATGACTGTCCCCACCTCGCCCCCCCCCCCCAATTTAATTGGACTCTAGATGAAGAAACAAACTAGGATGCAGCTCACCTCTCTCTGTAACAGTCCTTGACGGGAACTTCTCTTTCCTTCTGCTACTCAATCTCCCTATCCTTGTAATAATTATCAGTGACCCTCAGACAAAAACTAACCCCTCCCTTAGTCCTTTTAGCCTGATCTCACTACACAACACTGTACCTGTTCTCTCTTAGCCTCTTCAACATTTGTTTCTTTTGTCATCTTTGCCTGTTCAGTAGGGTGTGAAGGTAAACTTCAATATTATTTTTATTTGCATTTCTTCAATTATTATTTAGAGGATTTTTCATGATAATTGATAATTTGGATTTCTGAATGCAGTATATATATATATATATATATATATGTATATATATATGTATATATGTACACATTTTCAAATTTTTTAGTTTTAATTTCAAAACTATACTTTTCATTTTCTGGGATCCACCCTATTATTTGTTTGGTCAATGAACTCTTTCCTTATTGATTCAAAAGTTAATTTCTGGGGCGGCTAGGTGGCGAAGTGGATGAAGCACTGGCCCTGGAGTCAGGAATACCTGGGTTCAAATCTGGTCTCAGACACTTAATAATTACCTAGCTGTGTGGCCTTGGGCAAGCCACTTAACCCCATTTGCCTTGCAAAAACCTAAAAAAAAAAAATTGGAATTTATTTCTTCCAGACTACTGGCTCTCTCCTAGCAGTTTTTGTCAAATAGTCTTTCCCTCAGTGAGTTTTTTGGGTTTAATAAAATATTATGCTATTGTCTTTGCTTCTGTATATTGTGTAATTAATTTGGTCTATTGATCAAAACTTCTCCCCCCCTCCCTTTTTTTTTTGATCAGTACCAAATTGTTTGAATGTATAAAACTATAGTTTTAGCCATGGAATTGTCAGTCTATTCCTTCTCACTTTCTTTAAGAGGAAAAAGCAAAAGTATTTATATATTCTTTTCTACATCTAGGCTCTGTCCTAAGTACTTTTTGCAAATCTCTCATTTGACCTTCATAACAACCCTTAGAAGTAGGTGCTATTATTACCTTCATTTTACAGTTGAGCAAAGAATAATAAGTGACTTGCTTGAAGCTACCCAGCTAAATAAATATCTGAGACCAAATTTGAACTCCAGGCCTCGGACTTTACAAACTACCTCACCCTTGATCTTCTTGATGTTTTGTTTCACCCAATGAAAATTTTTTTTCAGATTTACAAAATATTCTTTTGGAAGTTTTATTGGTATAATAGTGAATAAGTTAATTTGGTTAGTAGTGTTATTTTATTATGCAGTCTTATTTAAAAGCAATTACTATTTCTCCAATTATTTAGGTCTACATTTCTGCAAAGAGTATTTTATAGTTAGTCATACAGTTTTTAGGAAAATATTGATCCTATATGCTTCACCCCACCCCTCCTTGTTTGAGATTCAAGTCACTGACCACTGGCCATTGATTGATTGTCAGTCTATGAACTCATCCATATGGATGGCCCTTCCAATGATAGAAATTTTCAGATACTCTTTTTCCTATATATGTATAAATAGAAGAGGATGTATGCAAAATCTGTACAAGTTGAAGGGGAAGGACAGAGATCAGGCCAGGCCTCCTGTAAACTGGTGCATTTCAGTTCAGCTTTGAGGCACACTCAAGATTTTCAGAAGTAGAGATGAAGTGGGAAGAGTACATTCTGGGTGTGGGTGACCACGTGTGCATTTCTTATGGATGGAGATGAGAGATGGTAATTTTTGAAATATAGTCAGAAGATCAGTGTGACTAGATAATAAGCAAGGGGCCAAGCTGTAAAAAGTGAAATGCCAGAAAAGACTAGGGGGACACATGAGTTTTATGAGCAGTAATATGGAATAGTCAGACACATGCTACAAGAATCTCTCTTTGGCAGTTGAGTGGAGGAAGAACTGTAGAAGGGAGGGACAAACCAGGCAGGTAGAAGTGTGCTGGAAAAAACTCACACTAAAGTCAAAAGAAGCAGAAAATACTAGGAAACTCATGATGACTTCTATAGAAACTTATTTACCAAAGTTCTACACAACCACTTCCATCTCTTCTCCCTCCCTGCTCTATTAAAAAAAAGGATCACAGACACTTTCACTGTGAGATAAAAATGTATAGGAAAAAACCTGGGGAAAAGTGGAAAGAAGAGAGAAAAAGTTAATACCTTTTAAAGCACTGTCATTGGCACCAAAGAAAATTGTAATCGCAACAAGGTTTTCAGCATTACTACTTTTCCTGATTAATCTTGGAAGGATGATCTTGGCCCATCTGGTATTGTAACCTGAAAATCCACGATTTAGAACATCACATTTTCTGAAAGAGGGTTAATTAAAAAGAAAAAAATCTTGATTAGGAAAAACAAATTAGTGATCCATTTAGCAAATTTTCCAATATGACTATATTATGCCATTACTGATATATAATTTGGCAAGATATGGCTCAGTATGGGCAGAGTAATAAAATGAATAAATGACATTTAAAAACATGGTTTTAAAGCCGGGATAAATACTGTAGATTTCCCCTAGAATATCCTAGGGCACAAAAAAAGAAACAACTACAAAGAGATACATAGTAGTGATTTAGTGGAAAGAACATGCTATCAGTTCTCAGGTCTAGTATCTTGGCTTCTTTGGATAGACAATCCCCCTCTGACTTAAAACTATATTTTTTTGGTTATCTCAAATAATGTTATTTATTTTTGCCTTTATCCAAAGTGACAAGAAAAACCTTTTGCAAAGCCAAGTTGTCTATCTTTATCCACAGAATCCTTTGCAATTTTAATACCAAAGATACAGCACCATAAATTTAGAACTATAAAGGTCCTGAAAAGTCATTTTATCAAACCTCTACATTTTACAGAAGAGAGTGTGTCTCAGAGCCTAATATTTTAACTGTTCTGCAACTTATAGTATCAGTGAGGTGTCTGATTTTTAGAGAGGTTGAAGGAGCAGCTCTCAAGGCTCTGTGTGTCAGAGGAGGACCTTAAATCTAGGTTGTGATGCTTTGTTGACCCTTACACAGATATTAACAGAAACAAATTTGAATTGAGGCTACACATGAGTCCAAAATAAGTGCATTTTTGACTACACTATGTATCCAGCACCTTAATAAATGTCTTTACAACTTTTACCAAGATGTCATCATATTTTAAAGTAATAAATACCAAGGTTTATATAGAAACAACTCTCACCTGACTAGCTTGTCAGCCAGTGATGCTCCCCATCCACCCTCCTGAAAAGAAAACTGAAGAACAAGTTACTTCTTTAACCATCTGTCAGTTATTTATATTCTAAATTGAAGTTAAAATTTTAGGGGAATTCTGATCGACAATTCAAAAGATCCCTTTGAAGTGTCATCTCTTCCACTGACCCCCAACACTTCATTTAAAAGTCATTTTTGTTTGCTGTAGTAACGCCTTAGAATTAGTCTCACTTATGTGATTTTCCTTTAAATAATTAAGATTTCAGCTTGTCTGCATTTATCTTGAAAAGTAACTTTAACGTCTAAAGCCTCTATCCAAAGAGACTGTCTATAAGTTTAGTGGAACAGACTACTCCAAGGGCTGTGTTAATGCCACAATAATTGAAATCATTAGTAGTAAAGAAACTGGTTACCAGAGGTCCTACGATAAAGTGGATTCTACACATTTGAGCTACAAGTTTTTGTTCCCCTGTTCACCCTCCATGCTTGAAATTCCAAGTTAATGAGCACTGGTCTGATATCACAGCGTTGCTTTAGGATCATTGATCTATGATCTCATCCATATCCATTTCTGTCCTTATTCGCTCAGGCAACAAACACTTCACAACCCCTCTACTCCCTGTGAGTCGCTGTGCCAGGTGCTGGGGAACAACAGGAGGCAGCGAAGTTCCTGCCCCTAAGGAGTTTGGCATGGAAAGGAGAAGAGCAACACATCTGTACCAACAAGCTCTACGGAGGCTAAAGGACAAGGTCGGAGGAAACGATGTCCCGGGGTCAGGTCATGCCCGAGGAAGCGTCACAAGTGCGCCAGGCAAGGGCAGACGGACGAATAGGGCCGTGAACACTTAGCCACGTTACTGCGGGCTCTTAAGAGCTCTTGTTTGATTTTATCAACTTTGGCAGGTAGCTGCGGTTACTCCCATTTTCCAGAGGAGGAAGCTAAGTGAGGCTGGAGTCACCGAGCTCAGGTGTGAGAGGCCGCACCTGAACTCCAGTCTTCCGCACTCAGGCCCGGCGGGCCTAGGTCCGCGCTCCCTGCCCGCGGGCTCCGGCCGGGGGGGAGGGGCGGCCACGGGGGGCGGGGCCACGGGGGGCGGGCCCGAGCGAGCCAGGCCACTCCGCCTCCGGGTCAGCGGGAGAACACGGCCCCGGCAGCCGCGCTGACAGGGGCCCGAGCGAGGCCGCCCAAGAGGCGGGCGAACGCCCGCGGCCCTGCCCTGCCCTGCCCGGCCCGGGCCGGCGCTGTCGAGCGGGGGAAGGGAAGCGGCGGGCCGAGCCGGGGGGCCTCGGGAAGCCGGGCCTGGCGGAGGGCGCCGCAGAGCGGGCGGCGGTACCTGGGTGATGGAGTCCCCGAAAAGCAGCACCTGGGGCCAGGGCAGGGCCGTTCCGATGGCCTCCGCCGGCGAGCCCGACGCCGACATGCTGCGGGGCTGCTCCGAGCCCAGCGCCCCGGAAGTGCGTCGAACGGCGCCGCGGGCGCATCCCGGCCCCGCCCCGCCCGCCCCGAGCCCCGGCCTCGCCCAATGGCGGCCCCGCTGCCCCGGCCCCGAGCCTCGCCTCGGTCCAATCGGATTGTGATGCCGAGCGGCCTGGCCCGCCCCTGAGCCCTGGGGCCCCCGCTGCGCCCCCGCCCGCAGGCCCCGTCCCGGACTCCGGCTGCGCGTGCGCGGGTCAGCGGGCGGGTCAGCGGGCGGGTCAGCGGGCCCTGGCGTCTCGCAGCGGACCTCCCTCCTCCTCCAGCCGCCCCTCGGAGAGCTTTCCTGGGTGCCCGTGCGCTGCCCCCTCTCTCCACCCGTGTCCGGTCAGGGACCCCCATACCCCCATTCCAGGTCACTCTTCCACTTCCGCTCAGCCCGCCGGCCTTCACCAGTCCTGGGCCTTCCGCCCCCCGCATCCTGCAGCTCCTCCTCGGCCCCTCCGCTGGGGGCCCCCCACGTCGCGTCCTCGCCCTTCCTCCTCCCTAAGCCCCTGCACCATTTTACCTGGCGCTCTCATCAGCTCCCAGGCGTTGTTACCAGGTCTAGGACGATGGATTCTAAAATCTATTTCTCCAGTTTACTGCCTATTGCACATCTTAAATTGGATACCCCACGATTACCTTAAATTCAATATGCCCAAAACGTAATTGATTACTTTTCTCCAAAATCTTCCGTCCTTCCAAACTTCTCTCACGTGCGAGTCACCCAACCCCCTCATAACCCACGCCTGCAACCCAGCTGTCCTGCCCACGTCCCCAGTCCATCCCACCGCCCGCCACGTCCAACTTTGTCCAGTCTCGTTTCTACCTTGGAACAGGCTTTCAATCCTCAGTATAGAATGAGGGCATCTAAAGTACAGCAGGTACTTCATGAGCTTGTTGATTAAGTACTTTGTAAATGACAATAATTATCCTTTCCACATCTAGACTGTCCCCATCTTGGATCAGTTGAAGAAATAAAATAAGAATTTCTGGGGTGTTCTGCTACAAGCCTCCAACACAGTTGAGGACACAGAACTTATGGTCAAAAACTTAACCCAAATTTTTCAAGCTCTAAATTTCACTCTGAATAGTGCATAAACAAACAAAAAAAAAAGTCAAGCTTCTTTGGTACTGAGGGCCAAAAATTTTTACCTGAATTTTTGAGCTCAAGAAGGTTCTGAACCCCCAAGCTCCTCCATGTGGAAAACATAACTATATAAACCACTAAATGCAAAGTACAGAGTTCACTCTGTGCAGCTATACAGAAAGAACACCAGACCTCAAGAACTTCACATTCTTCAGGAGGGCAGGAAGGAAGAACATATGACCTGAATCCTGTCCAAGGCAAAGGAGAACTCGGTGTTGTAGGAAAAATTCAGATTGATAACAAGAAAACTGAACTAAGAAGAGATTCTAGTTCAAATTCTTTATGCAGATGAAGCAATTCAATACAAAAAAAGGACCTGGCCACAATTTGATGACTAAACTACTGGGCTAAAATGCAAACTTGAGATTTTGACAAGCGCCATATTATTTCCACTGTTTTACATACACACACACCGAGTTACAGGGTTGGTATGAAGAAAATTTGTGATACTAAACATACAAAACATACCAACATATATGTTGCAATACAGACCATAGGGAGGCTGGATTTGAACTCAGGTTTCTATGTGGTTGTATAGAAAATTGTTATTTGGAAATCTGCTTCCAGTGTAGAAAGGTCTGCACTAGGGTGCACCTAGCTCCACACCTTCTGAGAGTAATTAACCTAGTGGTGCTAAAAACAGCTAAAATACAAAATGCAAACCAGCCTTTAACCTCATATCTGAAGCACTGTCAAAAATACAAAGGCCACAAATAACAATTTTTATTTTTCTTCAGATTTTTTGTTTCATGTGTCACATGTACATCTTAAATACAAATCAACCAGAAAAGAATCAGTGTCAAGATATTAAACTGCACAGAAGTGTTTGTTATTTCTCTTTTAAATTTTCACTAAGTCAAACACTAATTTGTATAACTTCACTTTGTTCTGACACATCCATTTTACATACACTGAAATGAACAGAAGTCATTATTGTTTTAAACACATTATTTTTTAGGATTGGTTTTTTTTTTTTGCAAGGCAAATGGGGTTAAGTGGCTTGCCCAAGGCCACACGGCTAGGTAATTATTAAGTCTCTGAGACCGGATTTGAACCCGGGTACTCCTGACTCCAGGGCCAGTGCTTTATCCACTGTGCCACCTAGCCAGCCCCTGAGAAGTCATTATTGTTGATAGCACTTTTATAGTGATTACACTATGCCAGGCACTGTGCTAGGTACACTTTAAAAAATCTTGGTGAGTAGATGCTATCATTTCCCATTTTTACAATTAAGGAATCTGAGGCAAGTTAAGGTTGACTGACTTGCCTGAGATTACAAAACTTGTGACTGAAGCAGGACTTGAACTCAGGTCTTCCTCCTCTAGGCTTGTTGCTCTGTTCATTACATCATCTAGTTGCCTCTGATTTGCCTGGAGCAAAGGTTCTTAATGTTGTGTGATGGAACCTGTTAGGTTAGGTAAAGCCTATGGATTCCTTCTCAAAATAATGTTCTTAAAAAACATAAATATATAAGTTCAAAAGAGAAAATATAACTATACTGAAATAATTATCCAAATAATTTTTTACAGTAGCTATTAGAACAAATTAAGATTTGCATGCTTATATTAAAAAAAAAATTCCTCCACATACACATTTCTCTCTCAAAGTAGATAAATTTTTTAGTCATTTTGACTTAGGCAGATTCTAATAACTTTAGCAGAAGTTACACAGTTGAAAGAACTTATATTTTTTCCAAAATAATGCACCATCTAACGGTTGGCCACAAGGTGATAAATTTGTTTAAGGCAAAAAAAAAAAAAAAAAATTCAGGATGACCACATAAGGTAGAGAGGTTGCGATTTGCATTAATACCACAAAATCTTGAAATATAACATATATTAGTGATATTCAAAGAGTAGACATGAAATTCTTCTGTCAGAAAATATATATGCTACTCCAGGGAACCTAAAGTACTCTGTTTCTTTAAAATAATGGAGAAAGAATCAAGGATTCAAAGAATTTTAATGTACATGGGAATAGTTTTCAATGAACTGGTGTAAGGGCCTCAAAAAGTCTCTGTGCAGCAAGTTCTACCATTTCCCGAAGGGACTCATCATCTTCACTTCCTTCTTCACATTCAACTGTCTGAAAGATAATGGACAGGACATCATAAGTTAGATTCCATAGTTAATATAAGAGGAAATATCAATGTCAGCTTTAGTAGCAAACATTCCTCTATGGGTGAAGATAATTTTAAGGCCAATTATCAACCCAGAGACTTTAGCTGCACTATAAACACTTGGGCATTCTAAATAGAGAGGTTCAGTAAGAGATTTATAATCCTGCTAAGAAATAAAAACTAAGCATGATGAATTTGTGTCAAAAAAAATCAGTTTTGGAAAAGCAAAATTAAAAATCAAAAGTCTTATAAGAAAGCTTTTTTCAAAAGTTCTGATGCAAATGACACCCCCTAGGGATTTAGTTTGTACTCTTAAGAATGACAATAAATTATTTTAATGAGAAATAGATTTTATAAATTCCATCAGGAACTGTTTTATACTGAATCTGATTTCAAATCAGCTAACATCCATTGTAGTTGCTTCTGAAGAAGCAACTTTTTTTTTTAATTAGCAAAGGAATTAAATCTCACTGCTCAGGTAAAACACTGGACATCATTCCCTCAAAGATACAGTAAATCATTAGAACTCCTCTTTTATGTATAGATTAAAATCTATCCTCAATTTGCAGAGCTCATGAGAATCTACATATCCAAAGGATTTATCTGTACATAAGAAACTATAAGAACATCACTTGCAGTAGACAGGCTGCTTTCAACAAATATACATACTCGTGTCTCCAAGGATATATTGGCAGTCTTTCCATCCACTGTGACGCTTAAAATAGATCCTTCCTTAACACTGACACAATCTTCCCCAAATATGTCTCTTCAAACAAAAAGAAAAATGAGAAGTTATCAGACATTAGAAAAGTGAAGAGCTATATTGGTAAGCTGATAAAATGTCACCCTTATAAAATTTGAATAAGTTACAAAATTGATGCTAGGATTCATATCCAAAGCACAATTTCAGAAAATACTTCATCAATTCAGGGTAATTTCTAATTTAAGCTTGGTGGATTTTTTATTACTTTTATTATTTGGTTATAATAGCCAGAGTTAAGCCAAAAATTATCTATCAATAGTCATTTTTTGTTAAGTAGTAGATAGTAAAATGATAAGAACCTAAATATCATGAGTGGATATAATCTTAGGACTTCACTGAAGTTCTCCTCGAATTCCTTAATGAGACATAGAGGTGATTTGTAGTTCCGGTAAGGCATCAGTTCAAATAGATCAGCCAAGTGGTTAGTGCTGGAGTCAGGAAAATCTGGGACCTTCACCAACAACCTTGAACATTTTTACCAACTAACATGACCCTGAGCAAGTCATTTAAAATACTGATTGCCTGAGTTTTCTCATCTATAAAATGGGGATAATAATAATAGCACCTTGTTGTATAGATCAAATGAAATAATTAAAAGCACTTGAGTGTCTGGCTCAAAATGAGCATCACATAAATGTTTTCTAAGACTACAACCATGCCTACTAATGATGCAGAGGAAACAGGCAGAGAGCAAATGTTAACTTGGACCTTTCTGAGCTGGCTTGCCTACAAAAAGCCTTTCTTAAAGGGATGTTTTATATCATTTCTGGGAGAGCTTGTTGTTTTGTGCTTCTCTCTGCTGTCCCTGGGTTGATAAAGATGATCTCACTGTCCTGTATCGATCAGAAACTTTCCCATAAATCGCATGCTGTATCCTATGAACATTCCCATACACATCACATTAAAGCTATCTTGCCCCAGAGACCAGGACCACCTGGTTCTGAAAGGGAGACTGAGGCATACAAAGAATACTGAGATAGCAGGATGTTATCTAAGTAGTGCCCTCATTGTCACTGATTATTTCTGACATCATTCCCTTAACCAAACCCACTCAGAAGGCACAAGTAGCTCCTCCCTAACAGACTACCCCCTCCGACTCCCCCCAAGTTGCAAGTTCTTTCTTGGAACTCATCCTGTCTGAAGAATCAAAATAAATTTATATCTTTCTTCATTGAGGGTCACTGATGACTGGGATCCTCACCCCCAAAATTCTCATTCTCAAACCTTGTCAATGAATGAATTTTCTTCTAATAGTCAAGTAAACTAAGTATTTTTAGTACAAAAAATTCTAATCATTTGCCAGAGAAATATTTCTAAAATGCCACTTGGGAAATATACTACCTGAAACAAAATTTGCAAAACATAATATCCTTACTCACGAACATAGTAAGTAAAAACAGTATAATGCACCTTTCACATTATACTATATGTTCCTTGGAGGTAAGATTGTAATTTTATCTAAAATTGATTCTACTATTAAAAAACCTGTCCCTATCCAGGATACAGCATCTTCTGGATGTGCTCCTTGGCTAGAATGCCTCTTTGAATCCTCAGCTCCCTTCAAGGTTCAGCTCAAATGCCACATTCTACAGAAGGTCTTACCATGACGTTTTTCCTCATTCCCTTGAGAAAGTTAATAATCAATTATCTTGTGTGTGTTGTTTCGCCTCCTAAAAAAAGTTACTTTCCTTGAGGGCAGGGAATGATTAGTTCTTGAATCTATGTTCCTCAGTGTCTATCAATATCAGGCATACAGTAAAACACAACATTTATTGAATATAAAAATGTAATCAAGGCCGGTATTAATAAATTGATTTATGAGCAGAGATTCAATTAATTCCCCCTTATTATGAGGAAATAGGTTCAGAGAGGTAATTTAAGGTGACAAAGGTGAAAAGCAGCAGAATTAAAGTCAAGGTTCTCTGGCTTCAAATCTAGTCCTCTTTCTGTTGCACCATGCCTATTAAATCCACAAAACTAATTGATGACTATTTCTATTTCATTCAATTTCAATAATACTGAAAAATAAAAGCCTTACTGAAGCATAATCTCCAATCTCTTGCTGTAAATATGCATTTCTATTTTTTTTTTGATACCTTAGGTACTGCACCTAGGGGAGAAAAAAAGCAAAAAATATGATTTAGTTCCCTTTCCAAATAAATACAAGTATAAAAAAAATTAAATTTCTTTTTGATAACTGGATTTTAATAACTGGATTCCTATACAATCCTATGTATTTTATTTTATGCATTTAAAAATTATTTTGAGATAAGTTTCATCAGATTACAAAAGGGAATCATGAATAATTCAAGTATTCCATACTTCCAATATAGTACCAAGTATTAAATAAAGTCTCATTGCTTTCAGACAAAGAATAAAATAAATTGCATTTATTTCCCTCTTTGGGGAGAACTCATGAGTCATTTTTACATTTAATCACAATTTATTTATATTTTTTCTGGTTTATAGTAAGAAAGTCAGTGCTAATATTGATTCACAATCTTTAATATATTTAAATTTTTTAAAAAGGTTTTTTGCAAGGCAAATGGGGTTAAGTGGCTTGCCCAAGGCCACACAGCTAGGTAATTATTAAATGTCTGAGACCCGATTTGAACCCAGGTATTCCTGACTCCAAGGCTGGTGCTTTATCCACTGCGCCACCTAGCCACCCACAATCTTTAATATATTACTTTGTTGACTTTGATAAAAGTTCTATTTTAAAGTACCAAATACAATCTAAAAACTGATTTTTCAGCTCCCTCTGACTTTTTTCTGACAATTTGTCATCATCACTGTGAAGTAGAGAAGACCAAGGGTCATTTTATATGTTATTTTTTTCATAGATTGCCAATTAATATATCCTCTAATGTCCAATCAGTACAAGATGATTCTTGGACAGTAGACCAGATATTTTATTTTATTTTTTTCCCCAATCTTCTCATTTTTCTTTCCTTTTTTTTTTATTAAAGATATT
Organism: Macrotis lagotis; assembly: GCF_037893015.1. Classification (NCBI taxonomy): domain Eukaryota; kingdom Metazoa; phylum Chordata; class Mammalia; order Peramelemorphia; family Peramelidae; genus Macrotis; species Macrotis lagotis. The sequence goes on along the minus strand of NC_133658.1, from coordinate 217,856,727 downwards.
GAGTTTTACAATTTTCCCCAATCTTGCTTCCCCACCCCCACCCCACAGATAGCACTCCATCAGTCTTTACTTTGTTTCCATGTTGTACCTTGATCCAAATTGGGTGTGATGAGAGAGAAATCATATCCTTAAAGAGAACAGAATTCTCAGAGGTAACCAGATCAGACAATAAGATATCTGGGGTTTTTTCCCAAATTAAAGGGAATAGTCCTTGTATTTTGTTCAAACTCCACAGCTCCCTATCTGGATACAGATGGCACTCTCCTTTGCAGACAGCCAAAAATTGTTCCCGATTGTTGCACTGATGGAATGAGCAAGTCCTTCAAGGTTGAACATCACTCCCATGTTGCTGTTAGGGTGTACAGTTGTTTTTCTAGTTCTGCTCATCTCACTCAGCATCAGTTCATGCAAATCCCTCCAGGTTTCCCTGAAATCCTGTCCCTCCTGGTTTCTAATTGAACAATAGTGTTCCATGACATACATATACCACAGTTTGCTAAGCCATTCCCCAATTGAAGGACATTTACTGGATTTCCAATTCTTTGCCACCACAAACAGGGCTGCTATAAATATTTTTGTACAAGTAATGTTTTTACCCTTTTCCATCATCTCTTCAGGATATAGACCCAGTAGTGGTATTGCTGGGTCAAAGGGTATGCACATTTTTGTTGCCCTTTGGGCGTAGTTCCAAATAGCTCTCCAGAAGGGTTGGATAAGTTCACAGCTCCACCAACAGTGTAATAGTGTCCCAGATTCCCCACAACCCTTCCAACAATGATCATTATCCTTCGGGGTCATACTGGCCAATCTGAGAGGTGTGAGGTGGTACCTCAGAGAAGCTTTAATTTGCATTTGTCTAATAATTAATGATTTAGAGCATTTTTTCATATGGCTATGGACTGCTTTGATCTCCTCATCTGTAAATTGCCTTTGCATATCCTTTGACCATTTGTCAATTGGGGAATGGCTTTTTGCTTTAAAATATGACTCAGTTCTCTATATTTTAGAAATGAGTCCTTTGTCAGAATCATTAGTTGTAAAGATTGTTTCCCAATTTACTACATTTCTTTTGAACTTGGTTACATTGGTTCTATCTGTGCAAAAGCTTTTTAATTTAATGTAATCGAAATCATCTAATTGGTTTTTGGTGATCTTCTCCAACTCTTCCTTAGTCATAAACTGCTCCCCTTTCCATAGATCTGACAGGTAGACTAGTCCTTGATCTTCTGATTTGCTTATAGTATCGTTTTTTATGTCTAAGTCCTGTAACCATTTGGATCTTATCTTGGTGAAGGGTGTGAGGTGTTGGTCTAATCTAAGTTTCTTCCATACTAACTTCCAATTATCCCAGCAATTTTTATCAAAGAGGGAGTTTTTATCCCAATGGCTGGACTCTTTGGGTTTATCAAACAGCAGATTACTATAATCATCTCCTGCTTTTACACCTAGTCTATTCCACTGGTCCACCACTCTATTTCTTAGCCAATACCAAATAATTTTGATGACTGATGCTTTATAATATAATTTTAGATCAGGTAGGACTAAGCCACCTTCTTTTGCACTTTTTTTTCATTAAGCTCCTGGAAATTCTTGACTTTTTATTTCTCCATATGAATTTACTTACAATTTTTTCTAACTCGTTAAAAAGTAATTTTTTGGAATTTTGATTGGTAGGGCACTAAACAGATAGTTTAGTTTTGGTAGAATTGTCATTTTTATTATATTAGCTCTACCTATCCATGAGCAGTTGATATTTGCCCAGTTATTTAAATCTGATTTAATTTGTGTGAGAAGTGTTTTATAATTGTTTTCAAAAAGATTATGAGTCTGTCTTGGCAAATAGACTCCCAAATATTTTACACTGTCTGAGGTTACTTTGAAAGACCAGATATTTTAAAAAATATTTATGTATATACTTAGTGATTTATTTCCCCCAACTACATTCAACAAAGATTAACATGCTTGTTTTTTTTTTAATTTGGAGTTCTAAATTCTTTTTCTTCCTCCTCCAGCATTGAGAAGGCAAGCAATTTGATAAAGGTTACATTTGTGAGGTCATGCAAAAATACATTTTTCATATAAATTGTGCTGTGAAAGAAAACAGATAAAAAAATTCCTCCCCACCCAAATAGTTCTTTCACTGGAGATGGACAGGACCTTTTATCATAAGTTCTTCAGAAATGCCTTGGATCACTTATATCATTAATACTAGTGAAGTCAGGGCTGCTAGGTGGCACAGCGGATAGAGCACTGGTCCTCAAGTCAGGAGTACCTGAGTTCAAATCTGGCCTCAGACACTTAAAAGCTACCTAGCTGTGTGGCCTTGGGCAAAGCCACTTAACCCCATTGCCTTGCCAACAAAACAAAACAAAAAAACTCTATTATAAAAAAAGACTAATGAAGTCATTCACAGTTGATCATCACACAATACTGCTGTTATTGTATACAACATTCCCCTGGTTCTGCTCATCTGCCTTTAAATCAGGAAGAGTCTTTCCAGGCATTTCTGAGAATAATCTTCCTCATCATTTCATCATTTCTTACTGATGGGCACCCCCTCAATTTCCAATTCTTTGCCATCACAAAATGAGCTACTATAAATATTTGTATAAATATATTTATCCTTTTCATTTTTTTCTAACTGGGATCCAAACCCAGAAGAGATCCATATTAGAGCAATGCAACAGAGTCTTGCACCCAGTACCAGCAAAGGAACCCCTTTAATGTTCTGACCAGTTGATTGATCAGCTTGCTCTGTGAGCTGAGAGCTCCAGAAGGCATTTCCTCTGATGACTCAGCAGCCCCAAGGTCTGTTTTTGTTTGTTGGGGCTCAGTCTGTGCTGGACTCAGCTCCACTCACACCCCAATGTGACAGACCTTTCTTGTATTCTAAGTTGACTTGAGTTGGAAAATTAATTCACCCCATCTTTTGAGGGTTCTGCCACTCAAGAATTCATATTGAGGCATTATTTAAAGATGTTTGGAGGGGAATTTGGAAGAGTTTAGGATAGCCCCTGCCTTTCCTTTGTCATTTTTGACTCTGCCCTGATGGTAGAACATCTAGTGATGAGACTGTACTTTAAGCCTTTTCAATTTTGGACATAATAACAGAGTTTAAAGAATTGTTTCGTCTCTACCTCAGAATGAGGTTTCCTCATTTGCAAAATAAAGAACCACAACTCTAAAGATAACATTTCTCATAAATGATGCAATTAAAATATTTGATAAAACTTTGTAAAAATATATTTGTACCTTTCTGTATTTTGGGGTTTGACTGAACTTCAAGGATCACTGTTGTTACTGTATCTGCATACATATCATTGGAAGGATTTGCTAACCACTGTAAAACAAATAGTAGAATTAACAAAGAAGGACCACAATTACCAGAACTACTGCTACACATATAAATGGACTACTGATTCTAATTTGTTTTATTGAACTGATGAATCCATATAGTAATACAACTGGTTAACTTCCCCTTCTCTTCAAGGAAATTGGTTATCTTATGGAACAGAATACTGGGGTGTCATGTTGAGTAATAGTCCTTTGGATTCTTACAATTTTCAAAAATGTTTATATTTTAGGTTTGACAGGACCTGTGCATGGAGTACAGATTACAACTTTTTCTGCAGTTGTCTAGAACACTGAAAGAGAAGTGAGGTCTAAAGATAAAGACAGTATATGTCCAGGCCATCCTGACCCTTAGGCTTGCTTTTCATCTATGATGCCACACTTACTCTCACTGCATACTTTCTCTATTTTTTTTTCCATTAGATACTAAAAAAACCTAAAAACTCTTCTTTTAAATGTAGTGCTACATGAAATTTCTGGTGCTTACTATTTCACACTTAGGTCAATATAATGTCTCTTGGTGTTACTCCATTTACTCTTTAATTATCTAAAGGATACTGACCCCAAATAACCTGAGAAACTCTGAAAGAAATTAATGAAGGAAATTTTGATATTTTAGTCCTAAATCCAATACATTCATGAATTGTGTACAATAACGGAATTAACTGCTAGGTAAATGAATTGACCTGTGGCTGTTTCTGAAGCTCTCTCTTTTCAATGGAGAACAAAAAATTCAGAATACAGAAATTTATTCTAGAACAGGGAATCTTAGGGTGCATGAATTTGCTTTTTTTCTTTATAATATTGATAATTATATTTCAATAATTGGTTTCTTTTATAATCCCAAATATTTTAAGCATTTAAAAACTTTATTCTGAGAGGGAGTCAATAGGCTTCATCAGTTTGCCAAAAGGGTCCATAAGAGAAAAAAAAGGTTAAAAATTCCTGCTTGCTCTAGGGTAACTAGGTGGCACAGTAGATAGAGCACTGGCCCTGGAGTCAGGAGTACCTGAGTTCGAATCCACCTCAGACACTTAATAATTACCTAGCTGTGTGGCCTTGAGCAAGCTACTTAACCTCACTGCCTTGCAAAAAATAAAAAAAATAAAAAAAAATTCCTGCTTTAGGCAGGTTTGTGATTTAAGTAAAAGAACAAATATGACAATATATATACCAAAAAACTCCAAAGCAAAAATAACAAAAAAGTTATCTATTTCAAAGCAGAATAACAGAAATTGAGAAAAATACCTTTAAAAAATTTCTAAAATAGGGGTGGCCAGGTTAAAAATTCCTGCTTGCTCTAGGGTAACTAGGTGGCACAGTAGATAGAGCACTGGCCCTGGAGTCAGGAGTACCTGGGTTCAAATCCAGTCTCAGACACTTAATAATTACCTAGCTGTGTGGCCTTGGGCAAGCCACTTAACTCCATTGCCTTGCAAAAACTAAAACAAAACAAAATAAAATTTCTAAAATAGCTACTTCTTCCTCCCCTTTTGGACATTAATGCTTTGTTTGTATCACAATGAACTATTATTCACTATTATCTCCAATTTATTTGTTTGTTTGTTTTAGGTTTTTGCTGCCTCTTCTTATTTATCTTAAATGCAATCAAAAAGCCTCAGTAAAAAGGATCCTTTCACTTCATTAATCACCCCCCCTTCAAGATGTTTGTTATATATGTAAATACACACACATATACACATATGTAAGTATGTATATTTTACTTTGTGGTGCTTTATATTCAAGTATTTAAAAGCACCATGTTAAGGACAGTATTTGTTTTACCTCTCCCATGTGCCATTCTAACTTTCCATTCCTCATCTTCTGGTCTATCCATAAATGAATTCCCCCCCCCTTTTCCCCCCAAGATAACTACATATTTAAACAATAGAATATTCACAACCATACTAGTATTAAATTTTGTCAAAAGAACTGCTCAATGGGCTACAATTTTTTCATAAAGTTCCTTCTATTTATCCAACCAAGAGTAACTTAGAGAATTTCAATGGTTACTTCTATTCTCATCAGAACTGACAAGTCTATACTTCAGAAAGCATAATTGAAATGGCTTAAATGACCATTCTAGGAGCCTTAATTCTGTGGTTTACCTTCAGCACAAATTTTAATGTACCTTCCTTTTCCATTTGAGTTTCTATTATCCTGAAACAGTAACTAACATTCCACTATTAGGAAAAATGTATATCAAAGCCAAAGATTACTTACTAGGCTCCTTTTGGAGTTTTGGCATTATTTTACTCTACACCACCATTCCATAATAGAAATGCATGAAATCCTTCCAAGAATTGGAGAATTTCAATGTAGACTGAGTATTTGGAGACACAATGAAATGCACTAAAGTTGAACTAGAATTGTGAGTCTAATGTGTTACAACTATGTGTGAACTAGATAAATTTTGTGTAAGTCATTCTTATTAAAAGTTATTACTACAGAAACAAAGTGATCAGGGACTGAAAACTGATGCTGGTAAGAATGTTTAATTTTTTCTAATTTCATGTGCTGTCTAATTTTCTTCCTAATTTTATAGAAGAATATTTATTTTACTGTGCTTACTTACCTCTAATACTACCATGCCTGGTTCCTGTATTACAGTAATATTTTTGAACACTTTCAAAGCTGGTTTTTGCTGAATGTCAATTTCTTCTACATCACCTAAGGGGGAAAAAACTTGGTTATAAAGAACATATAAATTTTCTCTCAATCATTTTTCTGATGTTTCATTTCTATGTCTACACTTTAGAATTTTCTGTCATCTTGATTTTATATCATCTAAATTTGTCCCTGTATTCCTTTCTTCTCCACCTTTCAGAGTCATCCCATATAACAAAAATTATTTTTTGGGGAAAAAAAAGTCAGTAAATTGATTAGTATATCAAAAAAATCTAAAAATATAAGCAATATTTAACACCTATGAACTCATCAGCTGTACAAAAGAGAAAGATGAAAGCATCTTTTTGGTGTACAAAGGGCCCATCTTTTGATCACTGAACTCTGAGTCACATGACTCACATTGTAATCTCTGGGTCAAATGGACATTTTAGTCATTATATTTAAACTTTCCAAAATGACTGTACTATCATAGTTCCACCAACAAGTTCTCCATCACTGACTTTTTTCATATTTTGTCATCTTTGCCAATTTATTAGTTGTGAGGTGAAACTTCAGGGATGTTCTGATTTGCATTTATTTTTATTAGTGGGATAATCTTTCAAATATTAATAGTTGACAATTTTTCTTTTTAGAATTTTTTCATAGAATTGAATTATCCATTTTATATTTTTTAATTGTTTCTATCCCTTGTTAGTTGAGAATTTATTTCTTGAAATTATGTATAATCCAATGTATTATTTTATGAGTTCCTTTCTTACTTTCTAGTTTTCTTGTACGTTATTTACTCTCATACAGCCATCAATCCAGTGACACTTGGCCTTTACACTGGGCATTTTCAATACCTCCTATACCTTCTGTCCTTTCTCTTTTCTTCCCTTTATTGGAAAGTAGCTCTTGGGCATATATATTGGTTCCCTAATATATCTTGGACATTAGAGATAATTTGATCAAAATATTTTCTCCCAATTTAGTTTTTGTTATCCTAATTACAGAGATTTTGTTCACAACCCTTCCAATTTCATGTAATTCAAGCTATCCATCTTACCTTTTCGACAGTACTACCTTTGTTTCATTAAAAAGTCTCTAAACATACTTGAGAATCTCGTTCTCCAATTTTTTTTTTATGCTGTGACTTCATATTTGGATCACTTATCCCTGAAATAGTGTTATGGCATATGGTACAAGCTATTAGTTGAAAGTAAATCTTAACATACAAAACTGTTTTAAATGCAAACTTCATGCAACAAGAATCAGGATTCCCTAAGAAAATTATGTGGACATTTCCTCTAGCAATAAAGACTGTAGTTCCTTTAAGACTTACTACGTAAGTCTTCATGAGCAGCTGCAGCTGAAAAAAAAAATGCATTACTTGTAAGTCAATCTTCTTCTGAGGAACCTCTCCAGATTTTGCTAAACTGGTCCTCAGGTGACAGAAAAGTCTATTGGTAGGTCCACATTAAAAGCTTTTCATATTTAGTAGTATATACCATGGCCTTTGAGAAGTCAGGATCACCTCATGATATCAAAAAGTATTAGAATAGGGCTTCAGTTACAGATAGAATTACAAAGAAATTTTAAAAAATCATTATTTGTGGCAAAATTTTTAATATAGATATAGGCACGTAACAATGCTTGCTGATTAACTTTGCATTATCAGAAAAAGAGGTGAGGTGGTAGATAGAAAACTGGATTCAGAGAGACTTGGTCTGGCAAAAACTAGCAATGTGACCCTGGGCAAGCTGCCCAAGAATATTCTTATTTATCTTCATACTGTCCTCTCAGTAGAATGCTAACTCCTTGAAGATGGACACTGGTCCTTTGAACATTCAGAACCTAGCTTTAAAGTATATAGCATCAAGAAGGCCTTCAGTAAACATTCACTGCATTGAAGTAACAATGAAATCAACAATCCTCAAGACTAAAATATAGTTTCCTATAATTCTAGGTATCTCACATATAAAATAATGAGAACAAATTTCCACATTCACCTGTCAGTTTCTGTAGCTGATAAAATAGCAAACTAAAAGGACCAGTGTAGGGAATTGCTTGAATCTGTTTGACAGTGCTCATTGCTAAATCTGTATAATCTGAAACAACAAAAAAAGATAACAATTTTAAAATTTCACATTATTCCCACAGTACAGACTTTACAATTAGATTTATTAACCTAAGAGAAATAAAGGCTAAAAAACAAATATTAATTTCACTCTAAGAACAAGAATAGTTCTGATTTATGTATACCCCACAAACACATTCTCTAATCTATGATGCCTTGGATAATAACTAGAGGAAACAACTCAATGCAGAGATGACCAACACTGACTGGCAGCCTTGCTTGAACCTGTACACATCTTTCTAGTTTGACTTCACATTCCAGGCAAATTGGCCTCCTTGTTATATCACTGAACTTGAAATGAATGTCTAACGCCTAGAACAGGTGTCTGGTTAAATAAATGTTTTTTGAAGGAATGCCCTAAGTCATACAACTGATAGGTGGAAAAAAAAAAGGTTTCTGTTGGATCTTTTGAAAACATCACCCTCTACATTCTCTACATTTTGGAACTGTTCTTTCATTCTTTTAATCCATATAGTGTGTGTCCATAGGTCTCCCTCTCACCAGTCACTATTCCCTTATAATGGCATTCAAATTTGGGAAACCACCAGTTTCACTGTCAGAGAAAAGAAGGGGACTGAAAAGATAGCAGTTAGTCATCTTATAGAACATATTTATAATTAAATCAGGGAATTGTAAAGATAAAATTTAGAAACTGGTCATATAATTGGTGTGTCCATAGTCAAATCACTTATCTCTTTGTGCTGCAGATTTGTTCATTTATAAAATAAAAGAGCTAGAACCACATAGTTATCCTTTTGGGCTAAAAATCCTGATACTATGAACCCTTTTAATTTTTCATACTTATTTTATTCTGATTTATATTTTTAATTTAAGGACAAATTACAGTGAAATACAATCATATTTTAATATATAATAAAGAAATTATATGATAATATATTAAATATATACTATAATTAATTGAAGGTCAGTATATTTAAAATAAAACAGGCCATTTAATAAGTACTTACTGGAGAGGTCACAAGGTGAAAGAATATGATAATTAAAGTTTCTTTTAACCAGAATTCCTGAGACACGCTGTCCTTGTTCAGGTTTCTTATCTGCTAAGAAGCCCATAACCTATTTTTAGGAAGAAAATAATAATTGGAAGGGAATCTAGGCAAACAATCTTCAAATACTCAGACTAAAAATCTTGATTTCAAGGCATTTTTACCATGAAAATAATATACTATACCAAGAATACAAAATACATTATGAAGTTATAAAATTAGAGTAGCATCATGCTTACTAAGACACAAAAAGAAGGTACCAGGAAGACTTAACACATCCAGAATGCTTAAGAAGTGTCTAACTCAGGGGCGGCTAGGTGATGTAGTGGATAAAGCACCGGCCCTGGAGTCAGGAGTACCTGGGTTCAAATCCGGTCTCAGACACTTAATAATTACCTAGCTGTGTGGCCTTGGGCAAGCCACTTAACCCCATTTGCCTTGCAAAGATCTAAAAAAAAAAAAAAGTGTCTAACTCAGGGAAGCTAGGTGGTGCAGTGGATAGAGCACTGGCCCTGGAGTTAGGAGGAACTGAGTTCAAATTTGACCTCAGACATATAAGTGACCTTAGGCAAGTCACTTAACCCCATTGCCTTACACACACACACACACAGTCACACAAAGGGAAGGTATAAAAGTCTAACAGCTGTATAACTAGATCAAAGGGTACACATCATTGTCATTTTTTTGTCCACAGCACCAACTATTTTTCTTGGAATGGCCAGACCAATTCACAGATTCAACAATATATTACGTTGACTGGTTTTCTTTTTTAAAATTCATTTATTTTTTATTAAAGATTGTTGGCTGGTTTTCTATAGCCCTTTATATAACCAAAATAAGTATTTGCTGTGTTTGACAAAAATAATTTGTTATAAATTATAGTACTTTTATTGGATGAAAGAGAAAGTTAGAGAGGTAATGATTGAAAGCGATCCATAGCAGATAGAGCATATCTTTATAATCAAAACCAAATAAAATATTCAGGGAATATTTAAATTTATTGTTGCTGGTTTTTATTTTTAATAATTAAAAGTATTTTATTTCATTTAGGAAAGGATTATTAGTTTAACAAATCATTTTAACTGTATACTTTGAGCTAGAGTTTAACTTCTCTACTATGCTGACCTTTTAGGCAAATAGTTCTAGACTTTCAAGAAAATTTGTGTAATTTTTCAAAAATAAAAATTTTCTAATGACAGGCCTTGGATTGGGTCTTTTCCATTGAGGGGTATAATCTATAACTTATTTTGTAGAAGAGTATATACCCTGTAGTGGAAGCAAGTATGGGAAATATTCACTCAATATTGCACTACTTATGAATAAATCTTTTGATGTTCTAAGGCACTAGCAACAAGAACATTTTAAAAAATATTCATTAGCTGATTCATCCTTGCCTGATTCACTATATGAAAAAAAAAAACGTTGTCAAGCTAAAATCAATATAAACATAGATGACTGCCATCTATAATGTCAGGCAAATCATTAACAGTTTTTTCCTCAGCTGAAGAGATTTTTATAAAAGATGCTGACTGAAGATAAATTTCCTGTGGCCCTTAAAGCCATGAATATTTTACTTTTTAACCTTCAGAGCATTGTTAACTAATTAAAAACTTTAAACTCAAATGAATAAACCTTCATAAATGACTCTACAATCTTAAAAAACATTCCTAAGAAATTATTGTTGTTTTAAAGTTCAAAATTGATTAGTACATTCTCCCTTCCCCCCAAAAAAACAAGTAAAAGAAGAGGGGAAAAAAGAAAGCAGTGATAGGCAATTATCTGAAGCTTTGCTATCACAGTACTTGGTTCTAACTGGTACTGAGTATATCCATATATGTGAAGACTTTATCTTTGCACTTTTAGAAATGAAGAAGTGTGGCTTGGAAAGGGTTAATAAACTTGTTTGTTTTTTCCATATTATTTATTTGAGGTAATTTGAGGCAATGGGGTTAAGTGATTTGTCCAGGTCACATAGCTAGGTAATTGTAATTATTAAGTGTCTGGGGCCAGATTTGACTCGGGTCCTCCTGACTCCAGGACCAATGCTCTACTTAGTGGTACGGCGCACTACTTAGCTGCCCCAGGTTAATGAAACATAAAATTAAGAAAGAGTAAAGCAATAATTTAAATTAAACACTGACTAGCAGTAGTAAGAACTGAATAGTCATTAAGTGCTACACTTAAAAATTTAAACCATGAAGAATAAGAATATATTTCTATATATGAGAATTACTAATCAGCAACAAAATGAAAAAGATCATATATTTAAAGCTAAAAGGAACCATTAATACAATCTTTTTTAAACCAGAGATGGCCCTGGAGTCAGGAAGGACCTAAGTTCAAATCTGATCTCAGTCACTTAATGTTTGGTTTTGTGATCTTGGACAAGTCACTTAAACCCATTGTCTTGCCAAAAAAAAAAAATCAAAGAAATATCTGCAGGAACACACACTGAATGAAGTGAGCAGAACCAGGAGAACATTGTATACATTAAGAGAAACATTGTGAGATGATCAACTATGATGGATAAAGCTCCTCTCAAAAGTTGAATAAGTAAGGGCAGTCCTGAGAAATCTGTTAAGGAAAATGCTATCCACATCCAGAGAAAAAACTATGGAATCTGAATATAGAGCAAAGCATACTATGTGCATTTTAAAAAACTTTATATTCTTTTCTTTATTTCTCATTTTTTCCACCTTAGTTCTAATTCTTTTTTCATAATATGACTAATAAGGAACGTGATTATACATGTATAACCTATATCGAATTTTTGGGGGGAGGAAGGGGAGTCCAGTCCAGTGGCAGAAAAATTTGGAACTTGCAAAATGTCTTTGCATGTAATTGGAAAATAAATTAAAAAAAAAAATGCTAATCTCATACCTTGGCTAATTTTTCTCCCCGGAAATTTAACGTTACTGCTTCAGTATTCCGAGGATTGTGAACTTCTATGTGAACTTCATCGTTGTCTTCATATTCTCTTATCAATGCTGCTTTCAATCTTGCCATTTCATTCTGCTCTCCATGCACTAGGATCTAAATGGAAAAAATATTACCCATTAAAGAATCTTCATTTATTCAACTAAAACTTGAACAAATATCTTCATTATTCATCTAATGAACTAGTATGAATTAGAGAAATAACTAAAATATCAATAAAAAAATTGGGCTTACTATTTCAAATTTCATTAGAAGACAGAAGTTTATCTTTTGTTTTTTAACTAAACTGTTTCTAAAGTAAATGTCAAATAGAATGGGTATTTCCAGACAGATTATATGAAACTGAAAAATCTACTATGTATATAGCTTGCTTTTAAAAAAAAAATAAATGCAACACATAACTTAAAGTTAATCTACTTGTTTGTGATTCTTTAAGTCATCATTTTCCTTCTGTACATTTCATTTATTTTTTCCAGATAAATTCTGTTCTACCTCCTTCATCATCTCCCCCACCACACATCCACACTAAGAAAGAATAACAAAATTCCTATTACAAACATGTGCAGTCAAAGATCAAGCATACACACACACACAAAGAATCAATGTTCAAAATTATGTCTCAATCTACATTCTAGAGTTTATCACTTCTCTTTCAGGAGATGGGTAGCATGTTTCACAATTGAACTGTGCTTAGTCACTGAATTGATCTCTGTTCTTAAGTCTTTCAAAGTTGTCCAAGTTCTGCTAACTTTAACCAGTATCAGTTCAAATAAGTCTTCCAGGTTTCTCTGAAACCATCCCCTGGATCATTGTTGTAGCACAATATAATAGGAATACATGTGTAATATACATACACACATGTAGAATATGTATAAAGTCAGATTGAGTTTTGAATAAAGAAGACAGATGAAGGGAGAGAGGTCTTAAGTGAAACAAACTAACAAAGGATGTACAAAAAATACTTCTTTTTGTGATAGCAAAGAAGTGGAAACTGAGGGGGTGCCCATTAAATGGGGAATGGAAAAAATTATGATATATGAATGTAAAAGAATACTATTATGCTTTAAGAAGTGATTTAGGGGAAAAATGATGTGGGGGAAAGAACACAAAATATTTATAGCAGCTTGGGGAAAACGAGGGGATGTTCATCAATTGGGGAAGAACAAATTATGACATATAAATGTAGAGCATTATTGTTCTGTAAGAAACCATCAGAAGGTGAACATCAAAAAAGTCTGGAAAGACTTGCATGAACTGAAGCTGAGTGAAGTGAATAGAAACAGAACAGTGAATCCATTAACAGCAACATTCTGGGATGATCAACTGATGCTCCTCTCAGCAGTTCAGTGATTAAGGACAATTCTAGTGGGGCGGCTAGGTAGCACAGTGGACAGAGCACCAGCCCTGGAGTCAGGAGTACCTGAGTTCAAATCCGGCCTCAGACACATAATAATTACATAGCTGTGTGGCCTTGGGCAAGCCACTTAACCCCATTTGCCTTGCAAAATCCTAAAACAAACAAATAAATAAATAAAAATTCTAAAAGACTTGTGATAGAAAATGCCATCCACAACCAGAGGGAAAAAAACCAGGGTCTGAATGCAGATCAAAGCATACTATTTTTACTTTTTAGAACTTGTCTTATTTTTTTTTTTAATTTTAGGTTTTTTGCAAGGCAATGGGCTAAGTGGCTTGCCCAAGGCCAGACAGCTAGGTAACTATTAAGTATCTGAGGCTGAATTTAAATTCAGGTCCTCCTAACTCCAGGGCAGGTGTTCTATCCACTACGCCACCAACCACCCTTTTTTCCCTTTTCTCATGGATCCCCGCCCCCCTCCAATTCTGATTCTTCTTTAACAACATGAGTAATATGGAAATATGTTAAACATGACTGTACATGTACAACCTATATCAGATTATTTGCTGTCATGGGGAAGGGAAAGGAAGAAAGAGGGGTAGAGAAATGTGGAACTCAAAAAGATGAATGTTGAAAACTATCTTTACATAAAATTGAAAAAATAAAACAATATTCAAACAAAAGAGAAATGATGAAGACGGTATCTCATGTTCATTTTTCTAAAAGATCTTCCAGTGTTTTTTTTTATTTTACCTTCCTGTTTCCTTGTCTTTCCAACCCAAAGGGTAGTTGTATATGGAACAAATCCCTTATAATTAATGTGTAGTTAAACAAAATGATCATGTCAGAAAAAAAGCACCTTGATTGGCTTGTCAATTGGTAGGTAGTATGCTTCAAGACTGACACTCTAGACTCCTGATTGATCACTATATTGATTAGAATTCTTAAGCCTTTCAAAGTTATTTTTCTTGTAATTTGGTCTTGTATAACATCTCTATGCCATGGCAGGACAGGAATTCACCAATCTTAAGTGTAATGTCTTTTCTTGTCCTCTTTTTATTGTTGAAACTTTATTTTTAACATCCATTTTGAATAAATTGTGGCACATGAAATACTGTTTCAAAACTTTTTTGTGATTATTAATTTTCCCTGCATTTCTTGTTGAGCAATCTTTATCTATTATTTTAATGTATATTTGAATTTATCAAAGACAAAACTCCTGCTTCTGAATTTTACTTATCTAATCTATTACACTAATAAACTTTTCTATTAATCCAGTACTCAAACAGTGAAGTTAGATATATAGATTATTTGAAAGTAGTCTCAGCATATTTTTACTACAGATGTACAGAATAACAATGCGTATTAAGTATCTTCCCACTGTGCATGATAGAAATACACTAAATACAATCTTCAGAGACCGAGTCTGAACAAAAGAAAGTTTTTGGTTTATTTGCTTTCACGAGAAAGGGCAGACTCAAAAATCTCACACCAGAAATGGCAAGAGTCAGAGAGCTACATGCAAAGTACAGTCAAGCAAAAACATATAGTGTCCACACCCCCCCCCTTAGGCTGGGCTTTTAAGGGTACAGTCTATTCACTGAAATTTACCCAGCAACACAAAGAAAATATGAAATGTTTTCATAAAATTTCATAAAATAGGAGGACCTTCATAATTACCTCAACTAAAATGAAGTAATGTCTATGGTAAGAATGTCCTCTCAGTTTGCAAAAATAGTTTTATCACAGAGCAGGTAGCTCTGAGTCTCCTCTGGAACCCAAGGTTTTCTTTACTTCTCCAGGAACTTTCTCACACACCATTTACTTATATCTCTTTTTTTATTTCGGCAAAAGTCATTTTATAGTAGAATTTATTTAAATTCTGTAAGTTCCTAGTTGGTTAAATTTAGGTATTACAGATCTAGATCTGGAAGGGAATTTACAAGCCATCAACCTCCATCTTTTTTTACCCATGAGGAAGCTAAAACACAGAAAGGTGATTTTTCTTTGAACCACTAACCTTGACAACTTGATCTTTCTTCCCACTATTCTTCCCATATCAGACCGCCTTTTTTGCCAATATTGTTGTTGAGTCATTTTCAGTCATTTTCAGTCATGTCTAACTTTGGGGAAGTTTCTTGGCAGAAAAACTGGAATAATTTGCAATTTCCTTCTCCAGTTCAATTTTTTTTATTCCTATTTATTATACTTAAAATCAATTTTCAACACTTTTTTTTTTAAATTTTGAATTTCAGGGGCAGCTGGGTGGTGCAGCAGATAGAGTACCAATCCTAGAATCAGGAGGACCTACTAGTATAAGCTGTGTAACCTTGGGCAAGTCATTTAACCTCATTCCATTGCAAAAAACCCCCAAAACATAAATAAAAAATAAAACGTTTAGTTTCAAATTCTATCGTACCCCTACCCCTCACCCCTTCATTGAGAAGGCAAGCAATTTGATATAGGTTAAAAGTGTATAGACAAAAGCATATTAATCTTAATTAATATTATGTAGATGACATTTAGTTCTACACAATAGTAAAGAGGTTTAAGGATAAATTAGAATCACACTAAGTTGAAACTGTCTCCCTAGAAGATGTCATGTTTCATATCAATTTTTCGAAAATATTTTGATGTCAGAATCTTAAATATAGAAAATGTGTTCACGTGGACAATGACTATTGTAGCATTTTTACTTTCCTTGCAGTTTTTATATATAAGTAGTATATGACTAAATAATGAGTGGAGTTTTGAGTCAAAGACTGTGATATTAGTAAGGAGGTGAAAATGTCACAATGCTTTTGGGTAGCTAATCCAATAATCACCAGATCAGTGATTTGCTCATTATAATCCCTGGCACTTTTTCATATGCCCTTAATAATGGCTTAAGTAACCTGAAGATTTGGGGGACTCTATAAGGTCTACAAATATATATTTGGCTTATGTTCTTTTTTTTTAGATTTTTGCAAGGCAAACGGGGTTAAGTGACTTGCCCAAGGCCACACAGCTAGGTAATTATTAAGTATCTGAGACCAGATTTGAACTCAGGCACTCCTGACTCCAGGGCTGGTGCTTTATCCACTATGCCACCTAGCCACCCCATGGCTTATATTCTTAAGGGTCATCCTGATAGATTTACTTTTTGATAATAAGTAGTGATGGCTTCTGTAGAGATAGAAAAAGCTAGTAACGTACTTTGCTATTAATTCTCTGTGAAGCATTTAGTTTAATAATTATGAATCTTGGGGCAGCTAGGTGGCACAACAGATAGAGCACTGATCCTGGAGTCAAGAGGACCTGAGTTCAAATGTGGCCTCAGACACTTAATAATTGCCTAGCTGTGTGACTTTGGGCAAGTCACTCAAATCCCACTTCCTTAAATAAATAAAAATTTAAAAATAATTATGGATCTTATCTGGACTTGCTACTTTTTTTGCATTCTTGGAGAGGAATTAAGAGCTATAGTTATCTTCCTGATAACACTATTATATTATTCATTATAGTCACAACAGACAAGTTTGTTGGTTTACATATGTTCTTCTTTGTGTTTTCATTGTATGAGATTTCTTTTGGCAATATAGGTAATATAGAAAATTTTCATTTCCTCCTTCTTTGGGAATTTTCTTTTCTTTTTTTACTGGGAGTAAGAATTTTTAACAGGAATCATTTGCTGGAAGAAATGGTATAGGGAGAATGGTATAAGGACAATATGGTTTACTGAAAAGAGCAATGGACTTGGGAGTCATAGGAACAAATTCTGATTCTGTCACTTACTATGTGACCCTAATGATTAAGTAATTTACCTACTCTGGGACTTGGACTAGATGACCTCTAAGGACACTTCTAGTAGTAGTAAAAATTTAGGGATGTAGTATAAACTGGAAAAATGTATTTGTATACAGTAGAAATAAAAATGAAAGATCTTAATTCATTTAAACTCTGGTATTCTGCTTCTTCATCAGTAAGAAGAGGTCAGACTAAATGATTTCTAGGTTCCTTTCTAGTTTCAAGTCCTATAAATTAAGACCTGGGATTGAATAGTTGAATAACCTTGCTCCATGTCTCAATGTACTCATCCATAAAATATGCTTGCACATATCAACACACAATTCAAGGGGCGGGTAGGTGGCGTAATGGATAAAGCACCTGCCTTGGAGTCAGGAGTACCTAGGTTCAAATCTGGTCTCAGACACTTAATAATTACCTAGCTGTGTGGCCTTGGGCAAGCCACTTAACCCCGTTTGCCTTGCAAAAAAAAAAAAAAAACAACCCTAAACAAAACACAATTCAAAGAAGTCTTCAAACTTTCTTAAGAACCCCTCATTAGGGGGTTTTAAAGACTACTATCCTCACAAGCTATCATCTTATGTTTTTCTTCTCTTTTCCAACCAAATTTCTAGAAAAAGAGGTCTATATTTATTTTCTTCCAATCATTCCTCAACACTTTGCAATCTGGCTTTCAATCTCATCATTCAGTTCAAACTATCACAAAAACTATTCTCTCTTAACTGTCATATATGATGGTCTTTTCTCACTCCTTCATCCTTCTTTTACTCTATGACATTGCTGAAAACCCTCTCCCCTTAGTCTCTTCCTTTTCTGTAAATTGGTGACAGTGCTTTTTCTTGAGTCCCCTTCTACCTATTTGACCATTCCTTTTCAGTTTTCTCTCTCAATCATCATCCCCTTTACCTTATAATACCATTTCACTGTCTATGGCCCTAGACACTCTGTCCTGGGTCCTCTTTTCTTGTATATATTCATTTTTCATGATCTGTATTTTTTTTTAGTTTTTACAAGGCAGTGAGGTTAAGTGACTTGCCCAAGGTCACACAGCTAGGTAATTATTATATGTCTGAGACCCGATTTGAACTCAGGTCCTCCTGACTACAGGACTGGTGCTCTATCCACCTAGCTGCCCTTTCATGATCTCTTTAGCCCACAAAGGTTTAATTATCATTATGTGGCTGATGCCTAATGTTTATATATCTGACCCTAGTCTTTCCTTTGAGCTTCATTCAGTATTCTATCACAAATTTGTCTACTACACCTTTCAGGCTGTATATTCTAGAGATAACTCAAACTCAACATGTACAAAATTAAAATTATTATATTCCTTTCTATTTAACGTGCCCATTTTTGTGGAGGGAACTCATTTCTAGTAAAGGCATCAACATTCTCTCAAACTCTAAATTCGTAACTTCAGTATTAGCACTGACTTTTCATTCTCTCATGCCACATACCCAATCAAATGCCAAATCTTACCACTTTAATCTTCAAAAAACTCCTGTATCCAACTTTTTTCCTTTACTTATACAGTTACTTAGTTCAGACTCACAGTTCTTTTTTGCCCAATTACGGGAAAGGTCACCTGGATTGGTCTCTCTCTGCCTCAAGTGCTTCCCCATTCTGATCATCACTCACAAATTGAAAATACGGTTTTCTGATATGATCTGATCCTTTCACACTCTCACTCAATATACTACAGTAATTTCTTTTGCCTAAATATAAATTCCCTGTTTTATTTTTTAACATCCTTTGCAACTTGTTCCCAAACTATCTTTCGAACTTTTTTTTTAGGGTGTTTTGGGGGCAAGACAATGGGGTTAAGTGACTAGCCCAAGGTTACAGACCTGGATAATTATTAAGTATCTGGGGGCGGCTAGGTGGTGTAGTGGATAGAGCACCGGCCCTGGAGTCAGGAGTACCTGGGTTCAAATCCGGTCTCAGACACTTAATTACCTAGCTGTGTGACCTCGGGCAAGCCACTTAACCCCGTCTGCCTTACAAAAAAAAAAACCTAAAAAAAATAATTAAGTATCTGAAGCTACATTTGAACTCAGGTCCTCCTGACTCCAGCGCTGGCGCCACCTAGCTGCTCCTCAAACTATCTTTCAATTCTAATTGTATATTATGCTTCTCCCCATATTCTATAGCCCTGGCTAAATATACTTCTATCTGTTCCCTCAAACATAGCATTCCAAATCCCATCTTCATAGTTTCTGCACTTGCACTCTTCCAACTATAGCACTCCCTCCCACTCTACCTCACAGAATGTCTGTAATTCTTCCAAGGCAATTCAAAAATCACTTCCCTCCCTATCAATAACTTGTACTTAACTATGTGATAATTACTTTGTATTTATTCTGTACTTACTTAAACAATATACATATTATCTCCCCAAAGAGTAGTGAATCATTTCATCTTTTGTCAGTGTACACTGAGTACCTATCAGTGAGTGGCACAGTACTAGTGTTGAATAAGTTCTTGTTGATTGATTGATTGAGTGAAGTACTAATATTTTTAGATAATGCTAAATAAACTAAGCTTACAGAGAATAAATTTGATGGTATCTAAATCTTAGATCTCTTAAATACTATTCTATAAAATATCTTTTATCTCACAATAAATTATACTACAGGCTTATCTTATGATTAGTGATTTATAAAAAATATTTGGGCACAAGTAAAATAATTACTAACCACATGGGGAGGCTTCAGAGCTCGAATAAATTCACTAGTTTGTTGGTAATCTGTGTGAGCTGAGAAAGAAATATAATCTACAGACATCTTCAGGGGCAGCTTCTGTCCAGACATGGTAGTAATCTCTTCAGGTTCAGACATGATATGCTATTAGACAAAAGGAAGACAGAAAATAACATATATTCAAAAGTTATTTTTGGAAATAAATAGTATAACATTATTTTCCTTTTTATAAACCTTTGTACCAACATTAGGATTTTCTTGCACAGCGAACATTATACTTTGACTAAATGAATAAATGCTGAATAGTTATTTTTCTCAGCTAGGCAGGCGTTTGGTCTCTAATTTACAAGTAATAATAAACAAGGCCTATTCTGCTGATGTCACTAGAGATAAGGAAAATTAGGGTTCAGGAAAAAAAGAAAGGGATAAAGCATGGAAAGCAAGAATATTTCTGGGAAGCTGATGCGTCAGACCTGGGTATAGAGTGGCTTTCCTCACTAAAAATATATTCCTCCTTTACACTACCTGAATTCTTATTCAATAGAGTAATTTGTATTAAAAAATTATTTTCAAAATTTAAATGTTAAGAAAAAATTACTAGCTATTTATACAAAAATGAATTAGAGTTCAGATTGTATTTCTTTTAACTGTCACTATCAATACTTATGGAAGTTTTAATACAGTGGGTAAGTTTTGCAGATTTTGAAATATGCAATGTTTTAGATGGTGCAGCAGGCCTGGGTGAGGTCACAGTTGGTAACAATGGTATATTAAAGCAAATGGATGGCAATGGAGACCTAAAGAGAAAAGCATCAGTAGGAGGGAGTGGGAAGGATATACAGAAATATCAGAGTGGGACAATAGTAAAGACAATCTTTACCAAATTAATTTTTCCCCCCTAAGTCATGCCTGTGACCAGAAAAAGGAGAGCAAATTAGCATTCTCCTCTTATACTTATCAACCAGCAGTTTTGGGGGCTCAAAAATAAAGTCACTACCACAACTTTAGGTACATTAAGGAATAAAAAAAGGTTTTTTTGGTTTTTAGTGTGACCTAAAAATCTAAACATCCTTTATGATGTTAATTTTGAAAATTAATCATTTCTATCTTAAAAAAGAAGTCAAACACATTTCTTAAACTTAATTTTTTTTTTTACTTTAGGATTTTTTGATAGACTTGGTAAAATTAGAAATTCAGGAAAATTTTTTATTTATATAAACTAAATATATTTTGTGGGAAATGACAGAGTAGAAAAACAACTTCCAGTCATGATTAGAATGATGAAAGTTATTTTTCATAACTGTTCCCACAATGCATGGCTGAATATTTCATAGAGATGAAAATCTGCACACTAAGTAAGTACTTTTACAATGAAAAAGCAACTAAATGAGTTGAGACTGCATAAGGTTTAATCTAAATTAGTGGGAAGTACACACTATGATTAAAAAAACAATGCAAACCTTAAACATGATAACATACCTTGGCAAGTGTTCCCTCAACACAGTATCCTGCTATAATTACACCATTTCTTTTATCAGTACACCAACTTTCAAATAATTCTCTGGATAAGCCACTCTGCATCATGCCTGGAGAAGCCATCACAACACTTGGGCCAATGTCATCAAAATGATCCATGCTCTGAGAGAAAAGAGATAAAAAAGATATGCTAATCACTAATGTCAAGTGTATCAAATAGCAAGCTGGGTGAAATGAAACACCCCTAGGACATACTTAATTAGCTTGACTGACCAGTAAAGAAACAACAGTTTCTTGAGCTTTTGAACAATTTTGAGGAATGGTAGTAGGGATGGCCCAGAGTTTAAGCATTTTGGATGCCTTTGAAAATTGGTTTTAAAGCTGATGGACTCATCAGAATTTTGCTTTATTTAATGAATAAAATAAACTTATGGATATGGAAAGGTTAGAGGTTAAATGAAAATAAAGATGTAATATTTTCCCATTCAAGTTCACAGACCTCTGAAATCTATCCATAGACCTCAATGTTAAGAACTTCTGTACTAAAAAAATAAAGATCAGGTTATTTCTAAGTTCAATAATATTATAATGACCAATACACTAGTCTCTGGTCATTCACAGGTGAAAAGGAACTCTTGTAAATTATGAGAAAGCAAAATAGAAGGAACAAAGAGAATAGGAAAAGAATAATAGTAATAAAAATTATTGGGTTGAAAAGAATTTCAAAACAGTGATCAGAATTAGATTTCAGATTAAGATGATTTTTCATAGTTTTCTCTTAATGACACATTAAATTTTGATCAGTGTTATCCTAGTAAATATTGATCTGTTGAGGACAACAAAATTAGTTCAGAAACAACACTTAAATTGTTGTTCTATCTGCTCCCCTTTCCACACACTGGAAAGAGTTAAACTATAAACTTACAATGGTAAATTTCTTCCCCGAAAAAAATCAAACTGTGATATCAACTAAATCTGAAAAACGTTAAAAGCTTTTGAATTGTCTTATTATTAAAATTTTAAGTATGGTTCTCATTAAAGGTCTTTTTAGTATTAAGTAAGGGGAAAAAAAATCACAATTTATTACATGTTCTCCAAGTAAAATGGAGTTGAAAGAACATTGGATTTCCTTCATTTGCCACTCTGCCTGGTTTTGACTTTACTATCATTTTCATCATATCCCATCCATACCCAGGAAAAACTCATCACCAGGGGGATTGTTTTGCTTTCCAATTTACAACTTAACTGCTTCTGCCTTACTTTGCTAGTTAAAAAAAATTAACTAGAGAGCTGAGTCAAAACTTGATAGAGGGTTCAAAATCCCAGTCATCTCTTCATGTGCTCCAGTAGCTCTGCTTGGCTTTGACTTTCTTGTCATACTTCTACAATCCTCACTCCACCCCCCTCCCCAATCATGGAGCTTATTTTCAGTTTCCTTTTGGGTACTGTCTTTGCTCATCAAATAGAAGGTTTTTGAGGGCAAGAATTGTTTTTTTAAAAATATTTTCTAGGAGCGACTAGGTGGCACAGTAGATAGAGCACCGGCCCTGGAGTCAGGAGTACCTGAGTTCAAATCCAACCTCAGACACTTAATAATTACCTGTGTGGCCTTGGGCAAATCACTTAACCCCATTGCCTTGCAAAAAAAATCTAAAAATTATATGTATATTTTCTATTCCCAGCACCTAACCAGAGACTAGGAAATAATATGTGCTTAGTAAATGTTTATTGTATCATATGGATTTGAAGTCACAAGTTTTGTATTCGAATCATGGCTTTGCTACTTATCTCAGACAAGTCAGTAAATCTCTTTGAGCTTCAATTGATAAAATTTTATTAGATAACTTTTAATGTCACATAAATATCATAATATTGATTAAAAAATTATGTTAAGATGAACTCTGGCAAGAAATTGTTAAGAAACTGAACTATACACATCTTCTAAACAGTAATGACTGAAGACAAAAGTAAATTATTCCCTTTTTCCAGATATACTGACCTTGAGATTACTAATGTGTTTGAAGACAAAAGGATTGTTGATATTGATCTGTTTGCGGATTTTGTCATTCATGGCATTGACATAGGTCTGGTATACTGCCATGCATTTCTTAGCCAAAGATGATGCATAGTATATTGGAATATCATGGAGTTCTGGATGATTCTGCCAATATTCATCTAAAAAGAAATTTTACAAAGTAAAAACATCACTCTACTAAAACAAAGATACAAAATTTAAAATCAAGTTTTCATTTAGATTTTTATCTTCATCAGAAACTTTAAAAGATCAAATTTTTATGAAAAAAGCAAATCTAAACTTCACAACTTAAAATAGCTTAGCAGGGGCGGCTAGGTGGCACAGTGAATAAATAGAGCACCAGCCTTGGAGTCAGGAGTACCTGGGTTCGAATCTGACCTCAGACACTTAATAATTACCTAGCTGTGTGGCCTTGGGCAAGCCACTTAGCCTCACTGCCTTGAAAAAAAATCTAAAAAAAATAGCTTAGCAGTTTTTCACTAGGACCAAGCTTCAATTTAGTCCTAATTTAACTCAAAATAATTATTTAACCATAAGACAAAAAATATATAGGATTATTAGAAATAATAATAAACACTGACTAACAATTTTGAAAAAATGCGTATTAAGTGATTCTAATGTAGTGAGAGTGGGATTCTGGGCAACTTACTTCACATTTCAATATTCTAGTCTGTGTCAAAAGATTTTAAGTTGCAGAGAAGGTACTGAACTGAACTGGTAAACTTCCTCCCTCCCCCCAATCTTGGAATACCCTTTACTTTAAAAAAGTGATAACCAGGCAAAATGATAACCATCTGATAATTACTAAATATGAAAAACCTCTTTTAAAAATTAGTCTCATTTTAAAATTCTCATTTCACATCTGATTATACTACTATGAGACTTTTCCACCACTCCCCTGTGTTGCATACCTTCATCCATCCCCCTGAAACTTTTTACTTTCTTTTTTGCGGATTATCTTCCCTTCTTGAGGGCACAGACTATCTTTTTATGCATAAATATACTTAGCAATGGCTGGTCCAAAGTAGGGACTTAATAAATGTTTATCAACTGACTGATTAAAAGCTATGTGAAATACTTGTAGCAAAAGACTTGGGAGGTAAGTGATCTCCTATTTATGATCAGCTACATCATTTAATAGTGAGCTTTCCAGAATGTATTTTTTTTTATCTGTAAAATGTGGACAATAATACAGAAAGTCCCCAAAATCTTAGTTCAATTCTCAACTATTAAGATTTAAACATGTAGTAAGACCTTTGGGAAACCTTTTATTTCAACAACCCATTCTTAATGTAACGGAGAAAAATACTTTGACACTGTGCTGAATCTGTGATTTTTATCAGTGTAGGGAACTCCCAGTTTGGAAACTTCTTCCCACCTAAATATCAACTTTTGGCAATGTCTTTGTAGTTTATGGTCTTACAGGGTTGCTTGAAGGCACCGAGAAATTAAGAAACCTGAACATGATCACAGAACTATTATAAACCGGGGGTAGGATTTGGAAACTAGATTTTTTTTTAACTCAAAAGATAGACATGGGGGCAGCTAGGTGTTGCAGTGGATAGAGCACTGGCCCTGGAGTCAGGAGTCCCTGAGTTCAAATCCAGCCTCAGACACTTAGCTGTGTGACCTTGGGTAAGCCACTTAACCCCACTGCCTTGCAAAAAAAAAAAATAGCCATGGTACTTCCCTACACCACTGACTCAATTCCAGCAGTACTTAATGACAAATTGCTCGATTTATGTGCTTACTTTTAATTCTGTAATTTTAAATACAAAAAGCACATAAAATCAAAATCAAGAAAAATAAATCTTCCAAAATCTGGCAGATACAGCCATTCTCTTACACATTAAATTGAATCTGTTGCTTAATTAGGCATTCAAAGGGTCAATCATTTATAGCACTAAATACCTCAGATAGTTTAAGGCTGTTTACAGATTTATAATCCCAGATAAGAGTTAGTCAACTTAATCTGATTTTTAAAAATACTATTTGATGCATTTTACATAAATATGTGAAAACATCTAACTAAAAGCAAAAGTGAAAAGTGAATTTTCAACTATGCACTGAGTGCATTTTTGCCTTTTCCCCCTTGTTATACATTCAGTCATTCATTAGTTGTTCCAGTAGAGGGCAGAAGATTAAAATAAAAAAACCCTAAAAAAAAAATCAAAATTATTACTTACCAAAGTTCTTAAACAGTTTGAATTAGGGGAAGAGGTTGAAATTAATGTAGTCACTTTATACTACATGTTGGTCACATCAAGGATAATCTTATCCTTAACAATATAGGTAACTGAGAAAGGTTTTTAATTTTTCAAATGGATAAGAAGTATGTAGAAAGCTATAATAGACTCATATCTCTTATTTGAAATGGTAGTGACTAGTTTAGGCCTTTGTAATACATAATTGGGACTTGGAATTAAAGAAATTCAAAGGTAATTGAAAACTCTATTAAGCTGAAAAGAATCATAGATAACAAACTCTTATCAAGTATAAACTTAAATTTTCCAAATGCCTTAGTATTTAAATTCACAAAGGAAACGTGTATCTGAACTATAAGATATAGAAAATAAAAACAATGATAAAGACTTCATTATCTCTGTTTTGTATAAATCCCACAGAAAGATAAACAAATGGGACAAAAAGAACAAAATGAAACTACAGTTAAGAAATATGCATATGGGGGCATTTAGGTGGATAGAGCACCAATCCTGGAGTCAGGAGTACCTGAGTTCAAATCCGGCCTCAGACACTTAATAATTACCTAGCTGTGTGGCCTTGGGCAAGCTACTTAACCCCATTACCTTGCAAAAAACCTAAAAAGAAATACACATATCTTCTAACTGGGACAGCAAGAGAATATAATTTTACTATGTGTATAAACATCCATAAGAAATAATGAAAAAAAATTTTAAAAAGAGAAATAATGGACGATGAATACAGAAAAGAATGCAAACATCAATTATGAACTGATGCACAGAGAGGCAGTTATACTACAACATGAAAATGGAAAAAATGCATGTTAAAAACATTAAAAGCAAACTTATTCTCCAATCTACTGTTTTGTGGAGGTGAGAAGTACACATATTTTATACATTACACATGTTTTTTGACTTTTTCCATACATCATTGATTTGTGCTTTTTTAAAAAAACTTTTCTAAAAAATACTATTTGTCATTTAGAATATGGTTCTTTGGAAGAAGGAAAATGGGAAAGATGTTTGGGATAAGGTGCTATGAGAAACCAAAAATATCAATACTTATTTTTTTAAAAATCAAGTTATCAGCAGCAACAAAACCAAGTTATTTAAAAGGGCTATTTTCTCCAAGTAATGAAGACAAGTATCATGAGGTTGAGATATAGAGCAAGTAATGATAGATTACTCGCTAAAGAGCATTGTTTATATGTCTATTGGA
Organism: Macrotis lagotis; assembly: GCF_037893015.1. Classification (NCBI taxonomy): domain Eukaryota; kingdom Metazoa; phylum Chordata; class Mammalia; order Peramelemorphia; family Peramelidae; genus Macrotis; species Macrotis lagotis. The sequence continues at coordinate 217,829,915 of NC_133658.1, read as the reverse complement.
TATTAACAATAAAAAGGCTTTCTATTTTCCCATAAAATGGTACAGAACCTAACAAGAACTGTCAAATCTGTCAACTACTACACAAGTTAGGTGATTCACATAAGCAAAAATCAACAGTACCAGAAAGACACTAAAAAAGCACTGCTATGCATTATAAAACTTGGGGTAAGAAAATGAAGGCTTTTTTGAGAGTCATAATAATAGATATTTTCATCAACATTATTAATAAGAAGGGCTTCAGAAGAGAGACATATAAGAATTTAAGAGCAAATATTTGACAATGAATTTGAGATTTCTGGATGAGTTTTAAAAAATAAGAATGTGTTTTTTCAATCAGACTAAAATGCAGTTTATAATGATTAGTAAAATATTAATTTGGTTTTGTAAAATTTTTTTTGAGATTTTTGCAAGGCAATGGGGTTAAGTGGCTTGCCCAAGGCTAGGTAATTATTAAGTGTCTGAGGCCAGATTTGAACTCAGGTATTCCTGACTCCAGGGCTGGTGCTCTATCCACTACGCCACCTAGCTGCCCCCGGTCTCCCATATTTATACAGAAATGAAGAAAGCACAAATATCATGAAAAATGTATTAGAAAGCCTAAGTTAAAAAGAAAAATTTGAGACTATAAATTCCTCTAGAACACATGACTGAAATATGCCTCTGAAAGGATCTGAACCTTATTCAAAAGAAGATGGAGAGGGGCAGCTAAGTGGTGCAAACAAACAAACAAAAAAAAAAACCCAGAAGATGGAGGGTGGGAGGTAGTGGTAAAGCTTTATATATTGTGAAGAAAATTCATGCTAAGGAGACCCAGTAAATCTAGGTGAAAAATATCAAGAAGAGCATTTAGATAAAGACACTGCTGAACAAAATAGGAGTTATAATAATATCAAAATAAACATTATATGTAGGTATGAAATTCAATTAGCAATGGATCCCTAATCTGTATATAGGCTTCTGTCACACAAAAATGACTTATTTTTAAAATGTAATATTATCTATGTTTTATTTTTATTTATTTCATTAAATATCAGTTACAGTTTAAGTGTAGTTATGACTATACCTGTGAATACAACAGGTAGGCAGGTTGCATGTTTGACACCTTTGCTTTAAAACAATCTGGAGAAAAAGAAGGAATAGGCTGCAGGATAAAGTAGCCATAGGGAACTTCAATAATCTGGACATTCTAAGAAAGATGTACAGCTATTAATTTATGGTTTGTCTCAATGATGTTTTATCTTTAAATAAGAAAAATCAATGAAAAAAACTGACATTATGCAGCTCACCACCAGGTAATTAGTCCTAAAGTAGGTATGATGGAAGCCTTGAGGGGTTTGTCTGCATATGTTTTGGAATTTTTAAGATACCAGAAAATATGACACATAACCCAGATTTAGGGAAGCAGACTTCAACTAAGTCTAGGAAGAATGGGAAACCTCAAACAATGAGATTCTGAAGAAATAAAAACACATAATTACAATGAAAGGCAAAAAGAAGTGTAGTCAAAGGAGATGAGTATAAATGCACTAAAAATTCCCCTACTACCTGGGATTTTCAAACCTACATACAGGTATACATATTAAGAGGAAAATAAATTAAGGTATAAAATTAAGAGGAAGGTCAAAAGTACTGCACAAACTACTAGGTATTTGGTTTCTACTTTTTTTCTACAGAAGAACAATTCTGAAGGGAAAAAACTGATCAAAAATGGCTCCTAAGAAGTTGATACCTAAAATAATTACGGAGGTAGTAATATAGCACCTAGCTGCCCTTGATGAGTTTAATTCACTAATTAATCAAAAAGCATTTATGAAGCACCTAGCATGTACTAGCCTCTGTGCTAAGCACTATGCATATAAGGAAAAAGCAATACAGGGCCTGCCTTCATGTACCAATAAGGGGGAACAATGGGCACATGACATATACAAAATATATGAGATAATTTTCAGCTATAAGCAATAGTAGCTTGGGGGGGGAGCAAATTAAGGAAAATTCATGCAGAATGGCACTTGAATGAATCTTAGAGGAAACTAGAGACTCTTAAGAGGAAAAGGTGAGGCTGGACTCAGAATATTCCTGGGAATTGAAAGTACATACAAATATAACCTCTAAACCATTATCAGTGACTTCTGAAAAATTATGGAAAACAGGAAAATACCACAGGAGTTGAGAAGGAGAAATATTGCTTTAAATTTCAGAAAAGGGCAAAGAATGGAATCTTCAAACCATGGACCAATAAGTTGGACCTTGATACTGGGAAAGTTATGGAAGATACTACTGGAGGCAAGATTAATGAGTATCTATAACCAGAAATGATGGCTCCAAAATGGTATAACTAAAGAGTATCTTTCCTTTTTTTTGGATAGGTTAATAGATTGGAAGATAAGGGAAAGCTAGCTAGTTAGATCTTACTTCAGTTCTAGAAAAATATTTCACAAATTCATGCTGCTCTTATAGAAAAGAAAAATGTGGGATGAATGAATCTGCATTTGGATAGATTTGAGGTTGCTTGAATGGCCAACTTAAAGGTTAATCAATAATTTCACAACATCAATTTTGAAGGAGGCAGCCAATGAAGTATCAGGTATTTGTGCTTAGCCTTGTGCTATGACAGACAAAGGTATAAGGCAATCTTGTTAAAAGTGAAGATGACAAAAGATAAGAGGGATAGCTAAACACATTGGGCAACAGTCAAGATATAGGTTATATTGGTCCAATTAGCAAAGATGGTAGTTCATTTATTCCGGAGTAGGAGAATCTGCCACTTATTACCTATGTGATAATTCAGATATATATGCACACACACTTTTAGCTTGGTCCCTTAGCCTTTCTTGGTCCATTTCCTCATTAATAAAATGGAAGAGTTGGACCAGATGATCTTTATTCTTCTCAATCTAAACATATAAAAGTCTTAAATTTAGGTCAAAACATTGATTCTGCAAGTGGAAGATGGGAAACACAAGGTTAGTTAACGCAAGTTATTCCGCAGAAGATCTGAGGATTTTAGTAAAATATAGATTTAAATCAGAATTAGATTTTGGCTGCTAAGGCAGTCAAAAAAACCAATCTTAAGAAGCAAAGAGGTTAGGATTAGAGAGGTAAAAATCTCACTGTACTATAGGAGAAGATGGAAGTATAGGTAGCTTAGGAAGAAAAAATGATTATGTGGAGAACTACTGTAGGAAAACTTGATCAGAGAAAAGCAAAAAGGAATGATTATCAGAAGTGAGAGCCAAAGTGATATTAGATAACACATATGCAGTGGTTCTATCAGCATGGTTTTGAGTCTTTGTCCAGCATTTAGCAGCACTCCAGCAAGAGCAAACAAGGTAGAATGTTGATGTAATCCAAACAAGGTCTAGAAAGGAGTGAATGGCAACAAAGAAAGGGATTTGGGGGTGGGAAGGGAATTTAAAGAGTTGAAGATGAAAGCAAGAGGACTAGCATCAGAAAATCTGGCTTTAAATTGTACTTTAAGTTGCTTGTTTAATTTGATAAATTGCTTAATCTTCTAGGTTCTGAATTTCCTAATTGGTAAAATAAAGATATTGATACCTATCATAGTGAGCTGATACTTGTTAATGCACTTTGTAAACTGTAAACAACATATGGCTATGAGGTGTTGGTGTCTTCATAGGTATCATAAGGGAATAAACTGAGGATGCTATATCCTCAATGTATTTATTCCATGATACTTTCTGTAAATATCTTTTTAAAGTTTACTGCTGGGGTGGCTAGGTGGCGCAGTGGATTAGAGCACTGGCCTTGGAGTCAGGAGTACCTGAGTTCAAATCCGGCCTCAGACACTTAATAATTACCTAGCTGTGTGGCCTTGGGCAAGCCACTTAACCCCATTGCCTTGCAAAAACTAAAAAACAAAAATAAAAGCAATAAAGTTTACTGCTGTTATGAGAGAGGAAACATACCTAAAATTAAAAGAAGTTCTTGAGCTCGTCCCAGAGCAAAGACAGGAATAAGACCTCTGCCACCTCTATTTACAATATCATGAACAGTGTTACAGAATCTTGCCTCTCGCTCTTCTCGTTTTTCATGAATATGAGTCCCATATGTAGATTCCTAAATAACATAATTTATACATAGGTATCAGATATCAGACATATTATATCCAACCTCAAATGTCTTAAAAAATAAGAATGACACTCAAATAAAATTAACTCTATCATTATATAATTTGTTTGTACACATTAACACTTTAACACTGAGATTATTGGGGATAGTGAGCATTTATATAATGCTTTAAAATTTGCAAAGTACAATATTATGTTATCTTATTTGACCCTCACAATAACCCTGGGAGGTAGGGATGAGGAAACTGAAGCAGATAGTGGTTAAGTGACTTTGTCAGAGTCATACAATTTGTATTTGTAAGTATTTGGAGCCCGGATTTCAACTCAGAGCGTTTGATCCCAGACTCCAAATTTGGTGCTCTTAATGCCACAAAGTGGCTAAGAAGTGATAAAAAAAAAAAAAAAAATATATATATATATATATATATATATATATATACATATATATATATACATATATATATGTATATATATATATATATATATATATATATATATATGCAGTTTTTCAGAAATTTTTTCAGAAATTGCATTCATTTATTTGCCTTGGAACCAAGGAACTAAATCTTCTTTACTAACCTCAATGCCTGATATTTATCACTACATCAATTAGTAAATGAAAATTGAAGATTATCACTGCTCCTCAAACAATGGGCTAGAGTTGGCACCATTCAAGGCCAAGTTAAAGGATACAATGAGACAGGCATTAGTGGGGAAAGACCACCTACAACTTGTGTTCAAAATGGTTTCGAACTTTTGAAACACAGAATCAGTCTATTTGTGAATCTCCTTGAATTGACATTTTATCACAATCAAGCATATACTTCAAAACTATCTGTGATTTCACTCCCTCCTACCATGTGAATCACAACTGTTGCCAACGAAGCATTAGTCTCTTAAAACTTAGCTATTCTAATTTTGAAATAACAAACAGTAGGTTATGGGTTACATTAAAAGATTTTCCAGTTTGATAGGACCTGCCACAGCTCTCATTTCGTTTGGCCTGCCTTTAAGAATCCATGGTAACCTTCATGATATAATGGGGTGTTAGAGTAGGAGGTTAGAACTTTACAAACATGAAGGAATAAGCCCTTACGATGTGCCAGAACACTGTTATAGGCATGGAACACAAAGAAGGCTGTAATGTCTTCTCTGCCCACAAAGAACTTGGAATCAGTTAGGGAGAAGTACCGTATACAAAGAACTTGGAATCAGTTGGGGAGAAGTATCATTTATCACAGAAAAGATAAACAAAAATACAAGGTGGCACATGTTAAGTGCTAAGAGATAAAACAAATAATTCTGAACCTCAGGTTTCACTTAATAATTTCCTGTTCTCCTCAAGCTTATTGTAACTGTTCACTTTCAAATAATTTCATCTTGATTAAGATGTTGGTGATAAAGTACCAGGTAGAACACACATTACTAGCCCCATCTAGGTCCATTACCCTCTCTGAAGACAAATCTTTATGTGGAATATCCACTTTTAAAAGACAAAGGATGAAGTTGAATTATTATTCTAAGTCTAAATCAATAACTGGTTTTTTTGGTTCAAAAATTCAGGATTACCCATGAAAGTTGAATACTTTTCCCCATGTATGGGGGAAAAAAATGTCTTCACTTAAAAAAAGTCTCTTGGGGGCAGCTAGGTGGCACAGTGGACGGAACACCAGTCCTGGAGTAAAGAGGACCTGGGTTTAAGTCCTGCCTCAGACAGTTAATAATTGCCTGGCTGTGTGACCTTGGGCAAGTCACTTAACCCTATTACCTCAAATAAAAAAAGTCTCTTTGTAAGGGGCAAAGTGAGGGTATAGAGGAAAATCTAGCGGATGTAAAAACAAATGATAAAATCAATTAAAATCAAGCAACATTAATACTTACAATAATAAGAATATCTGGTTTAATATTAGGAATTTCAGCAGCCATTAAGTGTCTATCTTCTTGCCTTGAGAAATCACCTGTGTATAAAAGCTATGAAAACCCAAAAAACTTAGCTTGGAAAGGAATTAGGATTTTGGAAAGGTCTTTTATAATTAAATCAATAAAATCTAGGGATGAATGTGAACATTTATATTCATAAGCAAAAAAAATCAAGTTATAAGTTGCAGTTAATTTTAAATAAGCTAGATTTCATGAGAAATAATTATGGCCTATAATCCACCTGCTATCTTGTAACTAGAATTTCTAGAATTTATTCTACTTTTCTCCAGCTAATTTGATTAGATATTGTTACAATTAGAATAAACAACCTTTCTTGCCTATGGTTTCTTCTTCTTTTCTTCCTTCTGGGGGCAAAGTCTGATGACATGGTTCCCACATAAAATGAACCTAATACCAGAGGTTTTTGTTCTCTATCAAGTTACCTAACTTGTATTTTCTATACATCAAGGGCACAAGTAGATGAAGACCAATACTACTTCAGCTTATTTTCACCTTTGAAATTTTATTGTTTTAAACTACAAGTATTCATAATAAGAACTAACGCACCCTACTGGATCAAACAGTAAAACCCAATTAAAGAAAACATTCAAAGCAAATAAAAATAGGTAGATCAACACAGTTATGTGATTGTAACCAAATATAGTGAAGGTCTGAAGCATCATGGTATTTTCACTTACTATTCTATCTCATGGTCAAATGGAAGATTAGCAACTAAAGTCAGATTCTGCCTATTACTCTTAAGTTTTGTCTTAACACTGGGAATGTTTTAAGAAACTCTCAATACTACACTGTAGGGGGAAACACTAATTTGGTCTGAAAAATTATTCACAAGTTTATGATGAAGGTAGTTTAAAAAATATCAACAACACTGTTCTCACTTTACAAAGGAAAAACCTGAGGCTCCAACAGGCTTAGTGACTTGCATAAGGTCAATAGATACAAAGTATTCAAGCCAGAATTTGAACATATATCTTCCAACTCTTATATTTCTTTCCTTTAACATTAGTTTATCTTAAGATATGTAGTACCTTTACACCGGCGATCTCAATCATAAACATGGCTGCTCCTAGAACATGGCCTGCATGATAACACCAAAATTTGATTCCTGCAACTTCCTTTACTTCATGAAAGTTGATAGTTTCAATTTTGTCCATACTCTCTTCTAAATCTGTCTCAGTATAAAGCATGTCATCTGCCGATATATTACTAAAATTAAAAAACAGAACATGAAGAATAAGATTAAACATTTTCTGATTTTAAAGAAAATCATAGAAAACTCTTCTGATGACATAAAGCTATTCCAATTATTTACAGAGAATGGGGCAGTTAGGTGGCGCAGTGGATAGAGTGCCAGCCCTGGAATCAGGAGTGCCTGAGTTCAAATCCGGCCTCAGACACTTAATAATTACCTAGCTGTGTGGCCTTGGGCAAGCCACTTAACCCCCATTGCCTTGCAAAAAAAAAAAAAAAAACTAAAAAAAGAGAATAAAAGGAAGTAGATTATATTATGATTACTTGAAACATGCTAAAATTTTATTTTATATCCTTGTTTGGAATGTTATGCACTGGTCTCTACAAAAATATAATCAAGGAAAGACAATTTCTCCAGGCTTAAAAGGTTTCATGACAGTAGAATTTAAGTACCTGGAGTTCAGTCTTTTTATCCTTAGATTTAATACAGTGCTATCCACAGAGGAGATATTTAGTGTCTGCTGAAGTAAAACTGAAAAACAGCCTGGGAAGAGATCACCATTAAAGAACCAGCTTATTTAAATTTGGATAAGCTTATTTTATTATTAGGAGGTTGGGCAACAGGTGATAAAAATTTTTTTGGCCCAAATAGGTTCCTAAGGTAAGGGAACAATTGAAATTTGTATTGATGGTTGGATGAAACTATGGATGTCTGAAAACTAGTGAGTATTCCGAATAATAGGCAGTACATGGTATAATGGAAAAAGCACTGGTTCCAGAGTCAGTGAACTTGAGTTCAAATCCTCAGCTTTCTACTTGTATGGTCCTTTACAAGTTATTCTAACTCCCCAGGGCTCCAGTTTTCTTATCCATAAAATGGATGGATTGAAGTCCTACACTGCCCTGAAGATCCTTCCAAGATCTAGAATCCTAGGAAAACATCTTAGAGTTAGTGGTTGATATTGAAAGAGATTAGGTATATAGTATACAAAAGGAAATAAACACAGCAATCAACTGTTTGATAAACTCAAAGATCTCAAGAATTGCCAATTCAACAAAATCTGCTGGGAAAATTGGGAAGTAATACAGCAAAGTGTGGGGAATGACCAACATCTTACATCTTTCATCTTACAAGAAAAATTCAAAATGGGTAAGAATTATATATAAAATGTGACATCATAAGATAAGTTAACATGGAAGAAATCACCTGTCAGATCTTTGAACAGGGGAAGAGTTCGTGATTAAACAGGATGGAGAAGTTCACACGAGGTAAAATGGACAATTTTGATTATATAAAAATTTAAAGTTTTGGGCAAAAAAGTCACAATAAAGTCAAAATAAGAAAACAAAAAACTGAGGGAACAATGTTTATAGCAAGTTTCTCCAATAAAGATCTCATGTCTGAAAAAGATGGAGATTTAAGCCAAATATATAAAAATAGAAACTATTAACCAATTGATAATGATCAAATGATATGAACAGGCAGTTTTCAGATAAAGAAATCAAAGCTATTGATAGTAGCTGAAAAAATGCTCTAAGTGACTAATAATTAGAGAATTGAAAATTAAAACAACTCTGAGATACTACCTCATACTCACTGAAATGGCTAAGATGACAGAAAAGAAAATGACAAATGAGGAAGAGGAGATGGTAAATTAGGTTCATTAACACACTTTTGGTAGAATTGTGAACTGGTCTAACTATTCTGGAAAACAATTTGGAATTATGCCTAAAGGATTATAAAACTATACACACACACACACACACACACACACACACACACACACACCCTTTGACACAGAAATATTGCTATTAAATCTATTCTCCAAAAAGAAGAAAATGGAAAAGAACCTTATATGCACAAAAATATTTATAGCAGTTTATTTTTGTGGTAGCAAAAATGGAAAACTGCAATTTGCTGAATGGCTAAACAAGTTAAGGTATGTAAATGGGATAGAATACTATTTTACTGTAAGAAATAACTAAGTTTTCAGAAAAACCTAGGGAAACTTACACTAACTGATACAAAGTGAAGTGAGTAGAACCAGAGAACAATTTACACAGGAACAACAATACTGTAACATTAATTGTGAAAGACAATAATCATGATCTATCACATCTCTAAAGGACTCATCATATAAAATTCTATTCATCTCCAGAGAGCAATTGATGGACTTAGAATACAGATTTTTTTTTCCCCTTTATTTTTCTTGTTCTTTTATTTTAGAACATGGTTAATGTGGAAATGTTTTTCATGACTTCATATGTAAAATGGCTATCAGATTCTTACCTTCTCAATGTGGGAAAGGGCCGGGATGGGGAAAGAATTTGGAACTGAACATAAAAATTAAAAAAACAAATAATTAAGTAACAACTGCTGATACTTCTATCATTTTAAAATTTGTAAAAGCCTTTTACATGCATACCTCATGTGAGTCACACAACAACCCTATGAGGGAAATACTACAGTTATTACATGACTTGTACAGTGTTAAATGTTAGAGGTGAGATTTGAACTCAGATCTTTCTGATTCCAAGTCTAATAACATTTTCCCTCACTATATAATATTGCCTTGCAAGTATGATAATGTTATAAATATTTAATTCCCTTCTCACCTTGAAAGAACAATACTTATGTAAACTCTGATACATTACTCTGATTACAACCTATTCTCTGATATTGTACAAGCCATATAAAAGTAAACATGACTGGTATGGGAAACAATACTGTGAATGTTAATAAGAAAATTCAAATAACCTCTGACATTTTATGAGAAAAATAATCTGATTAGTTTTGTAGCAACTCACCTAACTTTGACATAATCAGAAAGAAGCCATCTGTAAATAGCTTTTGTAGCATGAGTCATAAATGTTCTTCCTTTGAAACTTGTCTTCTGCAGAAACCAAGGTAAGGCACCACAGTGATCTAAATGAAAACTTAAAATAAAAGGAATCCAATTAATATGCTTGCATTATTACTCATATAGTTAATTTAAAATATCATACATAGGAAAAAATAATGAGTTTTTATAACAGGATCCAAACATCTAGCAATCTGGCATAATAAACAGGCAATGGTTCCCAATCTTCTTTTTCTTGTGTTGCGATAGTCTATACTATAAAAAAAAAAAGGAACATTAAAATTTTAAGCTAGAAAGAAAACAGAAAATCAGAGATAGTTGTTTGCTCAGTTTCTCTCTCTTTTGGGGGGGGGTTGCAAGGCAATAGGGTTAAGTGACTTGCCTAAGGTCACACAGCTAGGTGTCTTGAGACCACATTTGAACTCAGGTCCTCCTGACTGGCCAGTACTCTATCCACTGCACCACATAGCTGCAGTCCCTCAGTTTCTCTTTAATAAGATCAGCCTTTTTTTTGGTGAATTCTTTGTAACTTCACAGTCACTTTGAAGTTAGTACCTTTTTATAAGAGAGGCAAATTTTGTTTACTGAGTAGATATTATGTTTGTCATGCTACACTTTTCTGTTTAATCAAGTCTATATTAAACACAATTATTCCTAACTTTTCTATTATGTGCAAATATTATAAATCCCAAAATTTTACAGACTACCTAGTGAAACCTGTGGCACACCCTTTGAGAACCACTAATCAGTGCGTATTGTTGAGAAAAGAAGTAGTATGAGCAAATGGAAGAAAAATGCACCTTAAGTATGGCAGACAGTAGCAAACTTAACACTTCAGAAAGGCTACTTTGACAATAACTAGAGAAAGGAAAGATTTACTAAAACTAGAGTTAAAACAAATATACAATTTGGTTATCTCATCAGCTTCTCAAATTATTATATATACATATATGTATATGTGTACACACACACACACACACACACAATTCTCAGATTTATCCAGTTATTTATTCCTGAGCTCCAAACCTGGATCAACTCTTCCTACTGAACACTTCAAGATAATGTCCCACAGATATCACAAACTCAACATGTCTAACACATGATTCATTACCTCAATCCCTACCAATTCTCATTTTCTAAGGATACAACTATCTTTTTTGTCTTCTAGGTTTGCAATATCAGTGACAACTGACTCCTCACATTCACCCATCAGCTGTTAAATTTCTTTTCATAACATGTTATAGAGGCACCTCTCTTCTCCCAACTCACATAGCCATCACCGTAGTTCAGGCACTTGTCACCTAGGTTACTTCAAATAATTTTTACTCGGTTTCTTTGCTTCAAGTCTTTTTCCATGTTAATCCATTTTCCACATACCTAAATTCATTCAATGAATTTCTTAAGTCCAACTTTGTTCATGTCACCTCCCTACTTAACTTCCAATGACTCTTTTACTTTTAAAAAACCAAATATAAACTCTTTAGTATTTAAACCTCTTCACAACCCAATCTTCCTAATTTTTCAGGGTTTTTTTACACACACCCCTTAAGGCACTCTATGCTCTACCAATATTGGCCTAGTTGCTGTGCCTCACATATTAATGCAAATTTAGGTCTCAGTGTCTTTGTAATGACTATCCTTCATGCCTGCAATGTTCTGCCTCCTCCCTGCAACCTCTTGGAATCCCTTAGAAGGAGGACTCATAACTCTTTTGTATATGCCAGTTTATAAGTTCATTGTCTCACTTGGCTGAATATATATGTTCCTTAAAGTCGATGAAGATTTCACTTTTATCTTGTATCCCCCAGAGATTAGCATAATGTTTAGGTCATAGAAAGCACTCAATAAATGTGTGCTGGATTGATGTGTAAAAGGAAGAATGTTTTTACTGAAAATTGGCCCTTGAGAAATGGATATAAATTTTGAAATGAGTCAAGACTTTTTGGAGTAAAGGGATAATTTAATAAGTAAACACTCAAAAGACTTTTGTATAGTATCTGTAGTAACACCATGATGATTCTACAATGTCTCACAATAATTAAGTTCCTGTAGAGAAAATCAACTAAATTTTATGCCTTTGCTAATTTTTATTTACTAAAATTGTACTTAAGTTATTTGTAGTAATCTACAACTATGGAAGCCATGACACTACAATCTGACAGAATTTCAAGCACTATTAAGAATTTTGGTTTTAAAGCACCAGTTTCTGTGCTTACTGTGTTCAATGAAACGAAATACAAAAATTCAAGTATTACAAATAAATCCCGATTTTCAAATTATGAAATGTCATCCATTAGTTTTCTTTGCAAGATATCAAAGAATTACAAACCACTCATATCAAAGAATAATTGGGATATGCTGATAATTTACAAGAAAACCACGAAATGGGGATCAAGTTCTAATTAATGTGATATGTTCTTTTTAAACTATTCATGGCACCATTCAGTCTCTTCTACCATTTTGCAAAAGCAATCCTATTATATTTCTGATTTTTTTGTTCACACCAGAAATATGGATTTTTTGTTCACACCAGAAATATGGAGTAGTACTGTTTCTAAAATAAAATTAAATTAAAGTTAAAATTAAAGAGACAATGAAATGCAAAAACAGCAGAAGTTTGAAAAAATATTATTGGACTAGAATTTCTGTAAAAAAGAGAAAGGAATCAATGATGCATTTATAGAACACTTACTATGTACCAAAAATTCTAATGAAGAAGACAACATATAAAAAGGGTTTCAACTGCAAGTTAAATGGTCCTTAAGGCGCAAAAGCAAAGCAGAAGCTAATGCTTCTTTTTTAATATTATTTTATGTCACTATTCCTAGAGCTCTTGGAGAAGCTTAGTTTCAGGTCCTAAGTTGTTCCCATCAAGATATAATAATGGTCAAGGGGGTGGTTTAAGTTGTCTGGTTCTTGCTGTCTCTTATCTCCCCCAAGATGCTTTACTAAGCTAGCCTAGTAGTTAGTGGGGATGACTGGCCCTTTAAGGAGATGGATATGTGAGAGCTAGCCTGGAATCAGAAATGATCGTCTGGGGAGATGGGGGTGACTGCTACTCCTGGGGCTCCTACATCCTTCTGCCTGCACTTGGCATCGAGTCAACAGTTGCTGCTGCTGGTGGTGAGGGAAAATGGGGCCCTTTTCAATAATTTCTTTCCATCTTGGGAAATGACCAAACAAACTGAGATATTTAAATGTGATGCAGTACTACTGTTCTGTAAGAAATCATGGGTGGAATAGGGAAATATGTTAAACATGGCTATACATATAAGAACCTATATCAGATTACTTACTGCTGTGGGGAGAGAAGGAAGGAAAAGGAGGGAGGTAAAAAAGGAGGTAAAAAAATGAGGAACTCAAAAGCTTACAAAAAGATGAAAGTTGATGGGGGCAGCTAGGTGGCGTAGTGGATAAAGCACCGGCTTTGGAGTCAGGAGTACCTGGGTTCAAATCCAGTCTCAGACACTTACTAATTACCTAGCTGTGTGGCCTTGGGCAAGCCACTTAACCCCATTTGCCTTGCAAAAACCTAAAAAAAAAAAAGATGAAAGTTGAAAACATCTTTGCATGTAATTGAAAAAATGAAATAACAATCAAAAAAAAGAAAAAGAAATCATGAGTGGGCAGACTTCAGAAAAACCTAAAAAGACTTACATGAACTAATACTGAGTGAATTGAGTAAAATTAGGAAAACGTTGTTCACCTTAATAGCAACAATGTATGATGACGATCAACTATGACAGACTTAGATCTTCTCAGCAATAAAATGTTCAAAGACAATTCTAAAAGATCTGTGATGAAAAATATCATCTACTTCCAAAGAACTATGAATGAACAGAAAGGACTGAATGCAGACCAAAGCATACTATTTTCAATTCTTAAAATTTGTTTTGCTTTTTTTCATGGGGTTTTTTCCTTTTTATTCTGATTCTTTCTTCACAAGATGACTAATATAGAAATATGTTTAACATAGTTGTACATATATCACCTTTACCAGATTACTTACTGTCTAGGGGAGGGGAGAGAAAAATATGGATCACAAAATCTTGCAAAAAAATCACTGTTGAAAACTATCTTTACATGTAATTGGAAAAAAAAAATAAAGCAAGGAAAAAAATCCACCAATTTGTCCCCTCAATGTGGAAGTCTAGGGTTTGAAGGAGGCATTGCTATTCCTGAAGCACTTGGCTTCAGGGAGCTAGACTCTGAAGGGAGATGATGATCAAGGTATTGGTGCAGTTTGACTTGCCTGGCACCGGCTGTCTGTCTCTCACTCAGGGTGCCTTGCTGCTTCCTAGAGATGACAACTATTTCACTCAACAGTCCAGTCCAACATACATTTACTCAGTAACTGTTAAGTGCATGGCACTGTAGATACCAAGCTGAAAATGAAACAGTCCCTGTTCTCAAGGAGCTTGTCTTCTATTAGTGATACTCCCTGAAAATAGAGAAATACAAGCATGGAGAAAGCACTATCAATTGGAGGATCAGCAAAGGCTTCAGATAGAAAGTTGCTAATGATAAAGACTTTCAGAGATGGAAGTGAGGAGGGAGGACAGTCTATGCAGGGGGTATAATCAATGTAAAGGCACTAACTAGGATGGACCAAATGAGTTCAGGAAATAGTCCTCTAATTTGGCTCAAATGTAGCTTTGCTGAAATAATGCGAAAATAGTCTGGAAAGGTAAGGTGAAGTCAGGTTTTAGAGAGTTAAATAAGAGACTAAGGAGGTATATATTTTTATCCCCAAAACAATAGACACTGAAGATATTTGAAAAGGGAAATGACAAAGTCAAAAGCCAGCAATATTTCTGCTTGCCACAAACTCCTTGGTAACTCATTAATTATGTATTCAAAAGATCAATTTTTGCCAGTTAGTTTAGAAAAGATCTGATGAAATGCAAGATAAAATAGAAAATTTTTGTAAGACAGTAAAAAACAAATGATGTAAAATTATTTTAAAAAAATCTCTAAGGAAAATGCCAGCTTCCACTTAGATGTTAGTGCACTTCCCACTGGTATTAACATTCCACTAGTGAAATTAAAATTATTTTAAAAATCTGAATTACAAAAAAAACTATTGAAAAATTATCTTCTTCATTCAAGATAATACTTACTGACTAATTAAGAGGAGATCAATTTCAGCAGGATCTATCAAATCAATGTAAGGAAGAGCATCCATTCCTTCTAAGCCAGGATGAATTCCACAATCCAACTGTGAAAGAATTAAGGAAAAAAAATTCATAAAAGTATCTTTTTATATGGGATAGCATAAATGTGCATTCTGAAAAAGCTCTCTACGTTGACAAATCATTAAAATGTATAAAACAGACATACTATATTGGTTACAGACTCTATCTATTTAATATCACTGGCTTCTCAAAATTAATGGCCAACATGACCAGAAAGGACAATGATCAATATTGGAAGGGATGTGGAAAATCTGGGACTCTAATACATTGTTGGTGGAGCTGTGAACTCTTCCAACCTTTCTTTCTAGATAGCATTTTGGAATTATACCCAAAGGGCAATAAAAATGCACATAGTCTTTGATCCAACAATAACACTACTGGGTCTATACCCTGAAGAGATGATGAAAAAGGGTAAAAACATAACTTGTACAAAAAAATATTCATAGCAACCCTGTTTGCGGTGGCAAAGAATTGGAAATCAAGTAAATGTCCTTCAATTGGGGAATGGCTTAACAAACTGTGGTACATGTATGTCATGGAACACTACTGTTCTAATAGAAACGAGGAGGGACAGGAACTCAGCAAAGCCTGGAGGATTTGCATGAACTGATGCTAAGCAAGATGAGTAGAATCAGAAGAACATTGTACACCCTAACAGCAACACGGGGGTGATGGTCAACATTAATGGACTTGCTCATTCCATCAGTGCAACAATCAAGGCACAATTCTAGGGCATCTGGAGAATACCATCTGTATCCAGAGAAAGAATTGTGGAGTTTGAACAAAGACCAATGACCATTACCTTTAATTTAAAAAAAAAAAAATCAAAAAACCATTATCTTATTATGTAACTTTGCTATCTCTTATACTTTGTTTCTTCCTTAAGGATATGTTTTCTTCTCTCATCATATTCAACTTAGATCAATGTATACAATGGAAACAATGTAAGTACTAACAGACTGCCTTCTTTGGGGTTGGGAGGAGGGAAGCAAGATTAGGGAAAAAATTGTAAAATTCAAAATAAAATCTTTCTAAAAAAAAAAAAGAAACTGGGGCGGCTAGGTGGCACAGTGGATAGAGCACCAGCCCTGGAGTCAGGAGTACCTGAGTTCAAATCTGGCCTCAGACACTTAATAATTACCTAGCTGTGTGGCCTTGGGCAAGCCACTTAACCCCATATGGCCTTTCAAAAAAACCTAAAAAAAAAACCAAACTGTCTATAAGACATTTATGAGGATAGAATGAAAAGATGTTAAGTATTCATGTAAGCATTAAGAATGAAGAGACTAGGGGGGCAGTTAGGTGGTGCCACCTGCCTAGAAAATTGGCCCTGGAATCAGAAGGACCTGAGTTCCAATCAGGCCTCAGACCCTTAAAAATTACTTAGCTGTGTGACTTTAGACAAGTCACTTAATCCTGCCGCCTTACCAAAAACCAAAAAAAAAAAAAAAAAGCAAAACAAAACAAAAAACAAAAACCAAATAAAAAAAGAGTTAAGTGATTAGTTTGTGGTTACACAAGATGTGTCAAGGATGGAACTTGAACCTACTCTTCCCGAATTAACAGAGCCATAAGTGAACTCCTTCAAAGGGTCTGAGAATAATTTGACATTTTCTCCATGGACATTAGAAATCAGTCATGAATTTCTGATCTTAAGGATTTACCCTTAAGCCATTTAAAAGCAACAGCTAAGTCTACCATGTAACTCAAAGGAAACATCAAAATGCACAAGTTCAATTTCTCCTTGTTGGAGAAAGCAATGACTTAGTCACACTCTTTAAATGCATGTTTTTTATCAAATGTCTAGAATCTTGATTAGAAACTGCACCCAATTCTAACCCAAAGCAGCAGAACCGGAGATCACATTAGAATTTATTATAAAAAGACAACTGTTTGGCAGATCTATATGAACACAATTTATTGTATGAGTATTATATTCCTAAAATACTAAGTTTTACAAAAAACCAAAGATAATGGTTTCAGCTAGTAATAGATTTATGACATGTGTTTGTATATTTCTGTATATATATATATGTATACACATTTACAGCAATTACCATTATTTTTCTTCCTTTGAACTCCAGAATAATACATGATCTTCCTACTTCTTGTCCAGCCCCACTGTAAAAAACAACAACAAAAGAAACAAACATAAACATTTGTGCAAACATATTAAGGCAAAACTTTAGTAACAGCATAAATCTAGCTAATGAATCAATCTATGCTTTCCCCTCTTTTAATATATATATATATATATATATATATATATATATATATATATATATTCTGAGGAGTTCTTGATGGGAACTCCTTAGGAATCCTTAAGAAAAAAAATATAAAAACAGAAAAGGGAACAATCTAGACAGGGAAAAAGTTAAGGGAATGTGTGAATGAATGCATGTATTTAAATTTCTGAAGATGTTATAAGAGTTAGAGGTCAAATGTTAAATTTAAGTTTTGGAATGAAAATCTTGACAGTTATTTTAAAGTGTCCAAGTTACATATAGGTTGAATAGATTTTGATATGTATAAATCTAGGGATATTTCAACATTTAATAAAGAAATACAATTTATAAAGTAATACAAAAGAACAACTGGAATTTATTAAATTAGCTTAAATTATGACTGGAATATCTTTCTTTTTCCTCTGAATTCTTCAAATTTTTCTTCTTGATTAGGGTCTGGTTATTAAGACATACTTTTAAACTATTCTAAACTGCTTCTATGTGTGTAGCTTAAGTTGATGCATCTTTTAAAGTCCAGCTCAAGTTTCACTGTCTTCATCATGACTTACTTCTCCAAACTTTCTAGTTGAGCTCTGAACTTCTCTAGCATTCAGTTGTTTGTACCACATTATTTTTGCAATTAATGTTAGGATCTAACTCCTATGAAGATAAAAATCATGTCTGCTATTTTCTTCGTTGTTTCCAAAATAGTTTACAAAATGCTTTGATTAAAGAATACTATTATTCTTCTCTACTTCCAGCTAGGCAGCTAAGTGGCACAGTGGATAGAGCATTGCTCCTGGAGTCAGGAGGATGGGAGTTCGAATGCAGTCTCAAGACACTTGCCACTTACTGTGTGACCTTGGATAAGTCACTTAACCCTGACTGCCTAAAATCCAGGGCCATCTCCAGTGGTCCTGATTTATATTTGGCCCTGGCTCCAGAGGAGAAAGTGAAGCTGGTGATATAGCACAGCACCCCCTCATTCAAATTCAATTCATGTGCTTGTCATGGCATCTCCTCCCTAATGTAATGGCTTTCCGCGAGGATGAAGGATAAACAACAATACTTAATATTTCACAATTTAAAAAACAAAACAAAACACCAACACAATGGACTAGCAATCCAGAGATATTATTCCAGTCTCTATTCATTCACTCACCTCTTACTACATGAGAACTTTGATAAATTACTTCCACATCTGTAAAATCTGAGGTTAGAACAATCATCTCTAAGTTATCTTGTAGCTCTAAAATACTATTCATTTGTGTGATTATAATAATTTAAGTAAAAAAACTAACCCAATTACTTATTTACTAAACTATGTCCTATATGCTTTAGCCAAATTGAACAAATTACTTAAGCTCTGAGGCCTGTTTTTCTCATCTGCGAAATGAGGGGTTGAAAACCTATTCCGGTTTTAAATCTATGAGCTAATGATCCTGTAACACTGACTTAGAAATATGCTATTTATCTTGTTCAAATGGCTCACTTTCCATTTCTGGAATATTATCCCTAATTCATCTTTGGTTGAACTTGTAGATGTCTTTCAAAATCCAATTCAAATGCTATATATTCTGTGTGAAGTTGACCCCAATTCCCTCATTGGCTAATTACTAGAGACCTCAAACAGCATTCTGTGCACATTGTATTTACTATGTAATATTATACCTTAGGATAATCTGTTTTGGTGTCTCCAGCCCTTCTAGACTCGTGAGCTCCATGAAGGTCAGGGCTTCCTCACTAAATCTTGAATCTCCTCAAAGCCCACCACAATTCTGTAAGCACCAGGCATTTGAGTAGTTTTAAGACCTCTGAATGTAAGGCAGTTATTGTTTTAATGATTTCGAGGGTATGTTTGTAGTATATCTTGGTATAATCAAAAGAGTGCTAGATAGATAGACTTAAAGATTTGAATTCATTTTGAGCAACATAGCTTATTAGGTAGGTACAAATAAAAACCTTCCTAAATCTGAGTTATTTCATCTGTAAACAGAAGACAATAACATTTTTATTTGTTCCACAATGATCTTTCTAGGAAGGAGCCTAGTATAAAAATGTGGCGTAAGAATCAGTTTCTCTCTAAACCTTAATTTCCTAAGGGGTTTGTAATCTATATATTCCATAGTACATTTAGCTAGTGAACTCCAAGTGCAACTTATGCTATCTTCACTGGTTAAGTGTAAACTTATAAGGCGCACTATACTTAGCTTGTCCAAGACTTGCCTCATGTTTTATACCCTGGCCAGTTTCTTCCCAACCACAGGTATTAATCAACACCCATATGACTCCTCTCATCAACTCAATGAATTCTCAATCCAAAGATATCCTTCTGGTTACCAAAGTCACTTCTCAAAATGTGCTGTTTGCCAATATTAGAACATAAGCTCTTTGAGGTCAGAAACTGTCTAACTCCTAGCCCCCTCCTCTTTTCTTTGAATTCCTAAAATTTAGCACTGTGCTTAGCAAACAAAGCATGTAATGTTTTTTCATTCCTTCTTTCTAGAGCAATTCACTTGTCAGGAAACTAGCTCACAGTAAATATAATAAATTTATACAAGGAAAATGCTGAACTTAAAAATTTCCATCTCCATTACTAAGCTACTTTTCCAATCCATTATTCCTTTATTGAAAAGTGATACAATAAAAGAATACATTTGGAATTAACAGAGTTGAACTTGGATATCAATTGAGTGACTTATGTGTGGGACCCTGAGCATGTGTCAACCTCTCTGGGTTTCAGTTTCCTCTTCTGCAAAATGAAGTGACCTCATTGGTCACTTCCAGCTCCAAATCCTCCAAATCTGAGATCCTATGAACACGACTTCAACTCTCTAAATTTTCAGTTTCTTCTCTCCAGACTAAGCCCCTTCCCTTATGCTCTTTTGTTCATCAGTTTTCCATCCTTTCTCCCAGATACACTCTTTAATCTAGTGACACTGGACTGTTCTGTTCCATGAACAAAGGAATCTATCTCCAGACTTGGAATTTTCATTGTCTGTCCTTGATGCACTCTCTCCTCATGCCTGCTTCCTTCAAATACCAGATAAAATCTTGCCTACAGGAAGCCTTCTTACCCTAGCTTTTCTTACCCTTTTTTTTCCCTCCATATCTGAAATGGACTGAAATCAACGACAGCTTGGACATCACAACCAAAAAATAAACCACTTTTTAAATTTCTTCCTTTCTTCAAGGTCAAATTTAGATATCACTGATTTGTAATATCTGTACTTTGAAAAGCACTTCACAAATATTATCTCATCTTATTCTCATAATACTGATAAGGTAGGTGGTGCTATTATAATCCACATTTTAGAGATGAGGAAACTGAGGCAGAAGTGAAATGCCAAAGGCCACATACCTGTTTGATGCTATATTTGACTCTACTTTGCTCTTTCCAACTGGATGGGGTCTTATCTTCCTTCAATTTCTTTTGCTATTTTGGGCATTTCTTACCTAGCATTAAAAGTGTTTATATATACATGTATGTGTATATAAATTGTATCTCTCTAAATTATAATACAATTTTCTATGCACAGAGACAAAGTCTAGCATTATGCCTCATAAGTAACAGACAGACAACAAGTAATTTCCTTGAGTTTACTTGTCTGGGTTCAAGTTCCGGTCTCCTAATTTAGTGTAAGGTAGTCTTCAATGCCCAGAAGAAATAAACATTTCTTAATTGATAACTGTTTACACATTTGCACATTAATTTTTTCTGGATTCTCAAAAAAGAAAAAAGTCTCAACCCGAAATCCCAACCTTCTGAAATAGGCAGAGTTAAAACGTGTCGATTCTAAAGAGGAGACTTAATAGTTCAACTAATTTGAGTTGAGGAGGGTCCTCGGTTCACACTTTATTTGTTCCCTGGCTCGTTCCCGATCACACAGAATAAGCATCTCCTACCTCCTGGGAAGAGGAGGTTAGAGAAAGCCTTCGAGAGCTCCGTCTAGTAAGGAGACTGAGATCCCAACGAAGGTGACAGCAAATACACCCGGATCCCAACGAAGGTGACAGTAAATACACCCGGATTTTGGCGCAAAAACAGTATCGGGTGAGGTTGGGGGGGGGGGAGAAGGGGGCCGGGGAGGGTCCCTGAAGGAAGTCAGAGTCCAGCAGGTGAGGGAGGGGGCGGCATTTAAAGGCAAGCGCACAGAGGCCCGGAGAGTCTCGCCGCCGGTGGGGGGCCGGGGGAGCCCCCAGAAGCGGCCCTCCCGCGCCACCCCCCGGGCCCGGCCGCGCGCCGCTTCTCCCTCCCAGGCGCCTTACAGCGGTCGGATCAGCAGCTGGTCGCTCTCCTCGGCCGGGATCGCCGACATCTCTGGGGTCGGGGGGAAGGGATGAGGGAACAGGAGACCCGAAGAGCCGCCGCCGCCGCCGCCGCCGCCGCCGCCGCCGCCTCGGGAAAGCCGCTACCGCCGAGAGGGACGCTCGGCTCCTCCCCCCCCACCCCACCCCTGTGGAACTCGCAGCACCACCACTTCCGCCGTCGGCGGGCACGGCGCCGAGGCGCTCCCGACTTGACTTCCGGCGGGGCTCGGGCGCACGAGGTTCCGCGGCTTCCGGTGGCGCGGAGGGGCGGGGCTGGGAGGGACGTTCCGCGTCTGCGCAGTGGGAATGGTGACGGCCTCGGGCGGAGAGAGCAAGGAAGGGGAAGGGAAGAAAAGAAAGCAGAGTGGGAGTGGCTGCCCCGGCCCCCGGAGGCCGCCAGGTGAGGACCCTCGCCCCATTCCGTTCCTCCGTTGCAGCTCCCCGCCAGCCTCCGTGTGCCCGCCGCGGTCGGCTTGGAGTCCGGGCAGGGCTGGGGGAGGGGAGGGAGGCCTCCGAGGGCACAGGTGGGAGCTGGATGGGTGAAGACCCCGAGGGCGAATGAGGAGAGTGGGCGCCGCCCCCCCCCCAGGAGAAGCAGAAATAATTAAAAATTGAGAACAATCTTGGGGGGACATTAGGAAAAACCTTATTTCCTGAATATTGGTCTGGCATGGTTGAAGGCAGATTCCTTCACATCAAGGATGAGAGGGACCGGAACTCATGCCAGAGAATGGAATCCCTGGTTTTGGTTCCAGGGCACAAGGGTGAGTTGAAGCTTGCAGTCCTTGATGGAACTGCAGGGAGTAAGGGTGTTGGGGTGCTAGGCTGGCCGGGGGTTCTCATCCTGATTCAAGGACTGAGACCTCCAGATAGAACTCTGAAAACGACAGCTTGGACATCACAAACAAAAAATAAACCACTTTTTAAAAAAAATTAGTAAGCAAAAGAGGAACTTAACCATAGAAAGCTACTAAGGTGAAAAGGAATATCTGAATTCAAACTCAGAAGTTAATGAAGTTGAAACACCTACTTATTCTTCAAAGAAAAATGTAAAATGATCACATACCCAAATTTTTTGGAAGAGGTTAAGAGGACTTTAAAAATCAAATAATAGAGGTTGAGGAATAATTACGGGGGAAAGTAAGTAATGCAAGAAAATAATGTAAAGAAAAAAAGATCCAAAAACTTAAGAAATTGGGCAAGAGGAAACTAATGAGTTTATAAGATGCCAAGAAATAAAAATCAAAAGAATGAAAAAGGTAGAAAGGTCATATTAGAAAATGTGATCTAGCTCAGATTGAGAGACAATATAAGAATTATTGGATTACCTGAAAATTATGGTAAAAAGTTTAGACATTATACTGCAAGAAATTATAAAGAAAATTTCCCCAAAATTTTAGAACTAAAGGATAGAATAGAAATGGAAAGAAATCTACCTATCATCACTTGAAAAAGTCTAAGATGAAAACTCAGAGGACCAGTAAGGTTAAGTTTCAAAGCTCCCAAATCAAGGAGAAAAAACTACAAGCAACTAGAAAACTACGGTCAGGATAACACAAGATTTGGCAGCTTTTATATTAAAAGGCAAAGGGAACATATTTTACAAAATGCATATTTCAAAGAGCAAAGGAGCTGAGCTTGCATCCAAGAATTACTCATCATCCATGGGGGCTGGAGGGAGGAGGAAAGATATTTAATGAATTAAGCAACTTTCATATATTTGTGAGGAAAAGACCAAAATTGAATGGAAAATTTCACCTACAAGAATCAGGTGAAATATAAAAAAGGTAAATATTAAAAATATAAGGAATTTAATAAGTTCAAACTGTTTACTTCTTATAAGAGAAATTATCTATAACTCTTAAGAATGCTATTAATTGGGTAGTTTGAAAAGCTAAAGGTTGGGTTGAATATAATAGGATGATCCTTAAAAATAAAACTGGGTAGGGAGAGGTAAACTGGAGTAATTATCTCATACTCCTGGAATGCTGGGTAGATTAAGGATTAAGGTTAAAGGAGGAAATCTTAGTAGGGGTTCAGAGTAAGAAGGCAGTGTTTAGATGTAAATGAGACTAGGGAAAGATAGAATTAAAAAGAGGGAGATAAAGTGAAGAAAAATAGGATGGAGAGAAATGCACAGCTCATAACTTTGACTGTGAATGGGAAATACATATAAAATGGAAGTAGAATGGATTAAAAACCGGAATCTGGAAATGTATTCCTTATAAGAAATATATTTGAAAATGAAAGACAGGGGCAGCTAGGTGGCACAGTGGATAGAGCACCAGCCTTGGACTCAGGAGTACCAGAGCTCTAGTCCGACTTCAGACACTTAATTGCCTAGCTTTGTGACCTTGGGCAAGCACTTAATCCTATTGACTTAAATAAAATTAAAAAGAAAAAGAAAAAGATGCAGAAAGTAAAAGTAAAATGTGTCATCTGATAGAAAAAAATTCAGGAGTGCCCTGATCTCAGACAAGGGTAAACACAAAATAGATTACATTAAAAGAAGTAAACAGGAAACTGATAAGTACTATAGCATATTCAGTAATATCAATATTAAATCTATATACAGGGGCGGCTAAGTGGCCCAGTGGATAAAGCACCGGCCTTGGAGTCAGGAGTACCTGGGTTCAAATCCGGTCTGACACTTAATGACCTAGCTGTGTGGCCTTGGGCAAGCCACTTAACCCCATTTGCCTTGCAAAAAAAGCCTAAAAAAAAAATAAATCTATATACACCAAATGATATAGCATCCAATTTTTTGAAGAAAAACTAAAATTATAAATGGAAATAGCAAAAATTTAATATTGGGGGACTTCAATCTTTCCTTCTCAGAACTAGATAAATCTAAGCAAAAAATAAGAAGGCAAGGAGATTAGAATTTCATAGATAAGCTAGATCTGATAGATATCTGGAAAGAACTGAATGGGAATAGAAAGGAATATACCTTATTCTCATCCTTATATGATACTTTCACAAAAACTGACCATATATCTAGCCATTGAAACTTGTAAGGTTAAATGCAGAAAAATAAATATTAAAATCCAATTTTTTAAGCTCATAATTTGATTTTGTTGTAGCAAGTAGGTTCTATTCTCTCAGAACCAAGTGGCTATAACTGTCTCAGGGTGCTAGGTGTTCCCCAAGGGTTTAGGGGTATTTTTTTTTGGACAAAGCAGTGGGGGTTAAGTGACTTGCCCAAGGTCACACGGCTTGGTACTTTTTAAGTGTCTGAATCCAGATTGGAACTCAGGTCCTCCTAACTTAAGGACTGGTGCTCTATCCACTGCACCACCTAGCTACCTCCATTTTTCAGATCATAATAAAAATCGTATTTGATAAGGGAGCTTGGAAACAGATTAAAAATTACTTATTAAATAGCCAAATTCTAGAGAATGAGTGGTTAAAAACCATGTCACAGAATCTCGAGATAATTTCATTACACAATGAAATGTGACTGCCTACCAAAACTTATAGAATATAGCAAAAGTAGTAAACAGAGGAAATTCTTAATCTTTAAGTGCTTATATCAGTAAAATAGAGGAAACAACAGGCAAACGAATTAAATATGCAATTTAAAAAATTACCTTAAACAGCAAATTGGAAATCCTAAAAAATTAAAGGTGAGGTTATTCAAATTGAGTGTAAGAAGTTCATGGCATAAGTAAATAAAACTAGGATTTTTTTTTTTAAGGCCAATAGGGGCGGCTAGGTGGCGCAGTGGATAAAGTACCGGCCCTACAGTCAGGAGTACCTGGGTTCAAATCCAGTCTCAAGACACTTAATAATTACCTAGCTGTGTGGCCTTGGTCATGCCACTTAACCCCATTGCCTTGCAAAAAAAAAAACCAAAAAAAGTCCAATAAAACTGACAAATAATTATTTAACAACAAAAAAGAAAAAAATGAAATCACTAGTATCAAAATTGGAAAGGGTTATTATATCTCTAATGAAACAAATCAAAGCAATATGTAGATATTTTGCTCAATCATACATCAATAAATATATCAATTTAAGTGAAGTGTAAGAATATTTACAAAAAATATAAACTATAGATTGACAGAAGAGGAAATGGAATATCTAAATAGACTTATTTTAGAAAAAGAAATTGAACAGACTATAAATGAACTTTAAGAATAAAGCAACACAACCAGATAGATTCACAAGTGAACTCTACCAAACATTAACTAATTGCATTATTAAGTTATTTGGAATAATAGCCAAAGAAGGAATCCTAGCAAACTCTTATGAAACAAATATATTTTATCTAAACAAGGAACAACAAAAATAGAAAATTCTGTATTGATTTCCTAAATGAATATGTAAGCAGAAATTTTAAATAAAGTATTAGCCAGTGGACTACAACAACATATCACGAAGATCATACATAGATAGTAACCAGATGGAATTTATACCAGGCATGCAGGGGTGGTTTAACATAAGGAAAAGTATTAATATAAATAATAA
Source organism: Macrotis lagotis (assembly GCF_037893015.1). Lineage (NCBI taxonomy): Eukaryota > Metazoa > Chordata > Mammalia > Peramelemorphia > Peramelidae > Macrotis > Macrotis lagotis. The sequence continues at coordinate 217,803,633 of NC_133658.1, read as the reverse complement.
AGGATATAATTATATTATTTCAGAAAAAACTTGAGAAAATACAACATTCGTAGCTATTACAAGCACTTGAAAGCATAGTTAAATGATTTTTTTTTCTAAAAATGATAAGAAGCATCTTCCCAAAAGTATTAATAGCATTATTTGTAAGGAGGATAAGCTAGAAATCTTCCCAGTGAGCTCAGGAGTGAAACAAAGATGCCCATTATTACTAGTATTATTCAGTAATGTAATAAGAGAAAAAGTTGAAGGAATTAGAATGGGCACTGATATAATAAAACTCTCTTTTAGCTGATATGATGATATACTTGGAAAATTGTAGAGATTCAACTAAAAAGTTCGTTGAAACAGTTATTGATTTTAGCAGAATAGCAGTATATAACATAAGCCCCTATAAATTATCAAACCTTCTATATGTCACTAACAAAATCTGGAAGAAGAGATAGCCCACTTAAAATAGTTGTAACGTGACCTGGATATATACCTGCCATGACAAACTCAGAAGCTACATCATAAGTATAATACAGTTTTTAATACAAATAAAGTCAGATTTAAATAATTAGAAGAATAAATAATTAGAAATATTCATTGCTCATAGGTGAACAGAGCCAGTGTCAGGAAAATGACAATTCTGCCTAAACTAATCTATTTAATACAATCTCAAATTACCAAAAACTATTTTATTGAACTATAAAAAAGTTATAACAGTTCATTTGGAAGAACAAAAAAAAACAGGATTAATGAAAGAAAAATATACAGGAAAAAGGTTTAGCATACCAGATCTTAAACTATATAATAAATCTAATTACGAAAACTGCCTGGTACTGGCTAAGAAATAGAAAGGTGGGTGAGTGGTATTAGTAAGTTATGACAGTAACCTTGTGTTTGACAAATAAAAAGATTTTAACTTTTGTAATAACATTTTACTATTTGTTAAAAAATTGTTGGGGAAACCAGAAAGCAGACTTTGTCAATAATTGGGCAAAGACCAATATTTAAAACATTTACCAAGATGTAGATGAAATGGATTTATGACCTAGATAGAATAGGAGATAAAAGAAAATTAGAATACTACCTAACAGACTTAAGGAAAGAAGAATTTATGAATGAACAAGAGATAGAGAACATTTTGAGATGTAAATTGTATAATTTTGATTATAATAAATTTAAAAGGTTTTGTACGAATGAAACCAAGATTAGAAGGAAAATGTAAAATTGGGTGAATTTTATTGACCATCTCTCAGATAAAGATCTCATCTCAGAGAACTTAATCAAACTTATAAGACTGAGTCATTCTTTAATTGATAATGGTCAAAAGATAGAAACAGGCAGTTTTTTTGATGAGGAAATCAAAACTATTATGTAGTCATGTGAAAAAATGTCCTAAATCATTTTTGACTAGAGAAATGCAAATTAAAACCATTTCAAAATATTTCAACACCAATCAGAGTGACTAAAATAGTAGAAGGTGAAAATTAGAAATGTTGGAGGGTTGTGGATGAACAGGGGAAAATCCTTTTTTATCTATTCCTATTTTTTGCGATCTTGGAACCATTCTTCATAGCCAGTCAATTACCAAATCCTTACAAAGGGCTTACAAAGTGCTTTGCCTTTTGTAAGTCCTAGGATATAAGGACAAGTAGCCTACAGACAACTACATATAAACAAGATAAATTGGGGAGCAAAGGAAAGACATTAAGATTAAAGAGAACTAGGAAATTTTTCTTGCAAAAGATGCAACTTGTAGCTGAGACTGGAAATAAATCACAAAAGCATCCATGGACAGAGGAGGAAAATGTTTGATGAATGGAGGGAAAAAAATGGAGGAAAGCCATTCTGCTAATTGATCCCTGCCTCAAGTCTCTTCCTCATTCTTGAACTGAACTAATTAGCAAAGTGATATTCCTGAAGATTATTATGTCATTCTACTTAAAAAACTCCTGTGACTTGCAGTTACTTTCTAGGATAAAAAACAAACTACTTTGGCATTTAAAACTATCCACAATCTCCCTTTAACCTACATCCAAATTATACTCTTGTAGTGCCTGATATATAGATATTCAAGTACTATGGCATTACTTAAATTTTACAGGCCCCTTCACTTTAACACCTGCAAATATTTAAATTGCCCTCTTATATGAAAGTGCTATTCTAAGTAGAGGAGATATTTATGTTAAATTAGAAGCAGTTTCTTCAGTCAAGGACCTTGTAGTCTACAAGGGTAGTAGAATACACAAAAATGATCATAGAATTATAGCTATTTAACACAAGCTTAAAGCACTTAAAGACAGTTTTGATCCAGTGTGATCACTCATATCTGTTAATGAATATTTGGTTCTGTTATAATCAACTTTGTCAATTGACCTTTCATTCCATAGGAATGAATCTTTTTACAAACATGTTCTTTTTTATATGCTGCATTACCTCTCTCCCCCACCCCATGCTGGGTTTTATTTTTTAAAATTTTTTTTTTTTTTTTAGGTTTTTTGCAAGGCAAACAGGGTTAAGTGGCTTGCCCAAGGCCACACAGCTAGGTAATTATTACGTGTCTGAGACTGATTTGAACCCAGGTACTCCTGACTCCAAGACCAGTGCTCTATCCACTATGCCACCTAGCCGCCCCTATTTTTATTTTTTGCAAGGCAGTGGGGTTAAATGGCTTGCCCAAGGCCACACAGCTAGGTAATTATTAAGTGTCTGAAGCCAGATTTGAACTCAGGTACTCCTGACTCCAGGGCCGGTGCTCTATCCACTGTGCCACCTAGCTGCCCTGAGTTTTGTTTTTAAAATTTCTTTTTAAATAAAGTAGTTTTTCAACTTTAAAGACTCAGAAACCTAGTTGGAATAAACAATCATAATATACTCTAAAACAGTAACATTGCTTTTGGACTATTTGGAATAAGAATTGCTAATATTTCAGGGTCAGCTAGGTGGCACAGTGGATAGAGCACCGGCCCTGGAGTCAGGAGAACCTGGGTTCAAATCTGGCTTCAGACATTTAATTGCCTAGCTGTGTGACCTTGGGCAAGTCACTTAACTCCACTACCTTAAATAAAATTTTTTAAAAGGAAGATTTGCTAATATTTTAATTAAAAATTTTATTTTTGTACAGTTTCAGCCACAGTGAGTGTAAGATTCTGAATTTATCCTGACTAGTAAGAGCTTCATGGAATGAAATCTGCTTTATCTACATGATATATGTCTCAAGTCCTATTTTCTCATGAGGAAAAACATTTCTCTTTTACAGGTAAGTAGTTAAAATGTTTACACAGGTAATTTTCATTTTGATTATTATTAAGGGTATATGGGTGGGTCTTGAAGAATATATTATTGTGTGCTCTGTTCCATTTTTATAAGGAGATCACAGATATTTCATAAATATAATTTCTTTCATCCTGGTGTCATTTTGCTGAGGTAAAAGGAGAGACTAGTCACCGTCAGTTTCTATTTTTATGCCTGGAGAAACCTAAAGACAAAATAGCTTGTGAAAAACTATATTGTGTAAAATAAATAGTATCTTAAAGTTACTGAGGCTCTTTCAGGGAGATAATGAAACATTTAAGGGAAAACAACTGTTAGAATTTGTTTCTAAAACTAATTTCATGATTAGATTTTACCCTTCAGCTGAATGTTAATAGAATATTTTTTCTTTGAGAGAAACTCTTCTGCATCTCTCTCTGGGATCCCTGAAGAACTTTGTGATTTTTTTTTTCCAGTGAATGGAAACACAGAACACAGACCCCTTTGAGACCTCTTAGGAAAAAGATTTTTTTGTTGTCTTAATTGAATGGATAGGAAGCACTGGGAATCTTTTATCTACTTCCACCCCTACAAAGACAATTTTTTTCAATGTTCTAAACCACACTTATATAAAGCCTGAAACTCAATTTTTGCAGCTCTGTAAAATTTCTTTTGTTTACTAATCTCTCAGATTGTGTTTTTAGATTTTCCCTAAATAGCCACCTCAGTCCTACCTGACTCTGCTCTGGAAACATTTATAGTGTTGTCTTCATTATTTTTATTCATCCCAGTCAGTTCAATGGCCACTTTCTTGAATTACAAAAGAGGACAAGACCTCTTTGGATGGTGTCACCAAAGAAGTAGCAACAAGAAGGCAGTTTTCAGACCCCAAAACTTACTTGAAGGTAAAAACTAGGCAAGCATTAGGTACTGTAAGAAAATTCAGGAAACTTGATGTTTTGTGGCTTCAAAAAATCCTCACATTTGAAAAGATTAGAGTGAATGGGGTCCACATATGTAATGTGACATGACCATATAAACGTGACTGTCCCCTATTAAAGTAGGAGATGAAAAGCTGAAAATGCAGAACTCCTCAATAATGCCCACATTTTTATGCATGAAGTTGGAACTCATTTCTTGAACTGGAGCCATCAGGCTTTTTTTCCCCTTTTAAGTGCCAAAATGATGAAGGTTGGACATCTCCCATGTCAGGGTTTTTATCTGAACTGATGCTAATGTTAATTGTCCATCATTAACTTTACAAATCTGCTCTTCCTGTCATTTATTGAAAATTATAGTGCCATGAGGCAACTAGGACACAGTGGATAGAGCACCAGCCCTGTAGTCAGGAGTTCAAATCAGGACTCAGAAATTGAATAATTGCCTAGCTGTATGACCTTGGGCAAGTCACTTAACCCCATTGGCTTGCAAAAAAAAACTAGTGCCCTCTTTTCCCAAACTGATATAAAATTATAAGCTTCCTTAAGCAACCTGGTCTAGGACCTGTTTCTTCACCACCATGGAAAGTTTAATCACTGTTTCAAAGATATGTTCTCACAGTAAAATTATCACCTTTCTCTTGGTTGGCTTCTGGTGACATATGAATGACATAGTTCATTGCTCAGATTGCTGGTGAAAGTCCTTTTAATACTTCATATTCTGTCCTCTGCTTAATTTTAGCAAGTTCAAACCTTTAAGTTCTGTTTGGGTAAAGATTTGTTGCTACTTTCAGTCTTTGAATCCATTCCTGTCATATTTCACCATTAGTGAGCCATACTAGATGTTTTCACTGTCATTTGCTGCAGGGCTTTGGGATTAAAATCAACCTCATCTATCTAACTGAGCAAAGCACTGTCTTAAATCTTCTGGGTAGCCAACCCTGTTCCCTCAGAAGAGATTGCTTGTAACCACCTTTTCCTGCATCTGAGCTTTCCCCTGGGCTGTCACCTCCCAATATTGCTGCACCAGTTTCCTCATGTAGATTTTCTTCAGCATTCCAGCAGTTGGTTGGAAGCAAAACCATTGCCCCCATTCAGAGACAGTGACGAATTCTTTCTTCTTCTCATACTTTTTGAGGTAGCAGTTAAGGTCTCCTTAATACCATACTAGAAGTGAGTTTAGGGTAACATTGTCCTAATGATTTTAAGAGATTTTTAGCTGGAGTAAAGTTTCCTATTGACCCTACCCTTTTTCCTTTATCAAAAGACTTGTTTCTTTAAAATAACTGGTTACTTGCTCAGGCAACAAAACAGCCCTCCCTGCAAAAGCAAAGGAAATTTAGAGGTGTGTCAAATTGTATTTCCATCCAGATTGACATGCCCCCCTTTTTTATGAATTCAAATGTAAATTTAGCTTAATAAGTATCATGAGCTCCTATAGAGTAGAAGAAGTAATATTCTACAGACTTAGAGTGAATTTCTTTTGGAAAAATATGTCTACTTTATTAAGAGGATCAAGTCAAGCTATGATGCATTGTTAGGTTTTCTTAGAAAAAACAGATTAGTTTACAAGTTATGTGGTAAAGGGTAAGGTCTTTGAATTCCAAGTGAAAAGAATTAGAACTACAGATGCCAAAAAAGATTTTTATTTTCTTTCCCATACGTACACTTATGTTTGATTTATGTTCATGAATAAACATATTTGGAAAAGTGGTTTAAATAAGCCACTTTTTCATAGATTTGGTTGTAACCCATTTTTGTTCTTTCAGGGGAGGTTATGGATCCAACTATGGTGAAAAATGTTTCGAAAAGGCAAAAAGCGACACAGTAGTAGCAGTTCCCAAAGTAGTGAAATCAGTACTAAGAGCAAGGTAAGGGGGGGTGGAGTTTAGAACTGAGTTACCAGGCAGCCAGCTAATTTCTTCGCATTTATAACAAGTAATCCACATAGAATTTATCATAGGTTATTGCATGATATTCTTTAAGATATGTGAACATATAATTTTACAATTTTAAGTATTGGATCTAATTCCATTTTATATGATGTTCTATTTTAAATTTTCTCAATTCAATGAAGCCATGGAAGTAAGTCAGGTAGAGTATTCAAGTAGGTCCTTTGCAGTGAGAACTAAAACTTCAGATTCTTCTGTTTGGGGTCACTTTACTTCTCAGGGCCTCTGGCAGCTTTCTCAGATGCTAAGTTGTAGAAGACTTGTCATTCTACATCTGTGATGAATTTCCAAATACCCCCCCTACAACAATGGGAACTCCCCTTCATGGTAAACTTAGAGATTTGAATGCTCCCCCAACCCCCCTGCTTAGGGAAGTTTTACAGAGTTTTCTAGGAGCAGGGACTCTAGAGTTTTAGAGTGGGAGATTAACAGTCCAGCTTGTATGGTATAGGATCATAGATTTAGAGCTAAAAAGCACATTAGAAAGCATCTAGTTTAGCCCCTTCATTTTACAGATGAGGAAACTGAATCCTGGCAAGGGTTAGGTAGTTGCCTAAGGTCATAGAGGTGACAGAGGTAGATATTTGTCAGTATGTAGGTAAAGTTCAAGTGTATGGATAATTAACTTTCACATTCAAAGATGACATAGGAAGGAAAATGAATAACTGATAGACAAGAGTAGTGATGTGGAGGAAGGATTGCTGGATTTGGAGCCAGAGGACCTGGGTTCAAGTTCTGACTTTGCCACTTGCTACAAAGTGTGACTTTGGGCAAGCCCTTTCACTTCTCTGGGCCCCATATTTCTTCACAAGCAAATGAAGTTCCTGGATTAGGTGACCCCTGTCCCCCTTTCCAAGTTTAGACCTATTATCCTATGATTTTTGTCTTAAAAAATCGAATTGATGCAACCAAGAACATCTAGCCCTGAACAAACCACGATTTCATTTCTCTATTCATAGTTTATGAAAATTGATTTAACAAATCAGCCCTGAATTGATCAGATACATAAAGATGAACAAGATATAAACCATGTTCTCATGAACCCTACAATTTAAGTAGGAGGATAAAACCTATCAGTCTTTCTGATTGGTAGGTTTTCAAAGAAAAATAATGAGGAAAATTATTCTCATGGGAATTCTTAGTTTCAGGAAGACATTCAGTGGTAGAGGAGCTTCCATAGTTTTTGTCTACTGATGTTACCTGTCCTTTAAAGCTCAACTCAAATTCTACTTCCTACATGAAACATTTCTTGATGCCCTCTCCTACTCTGTCCCCCTCCTGTCCTTCTAGCTAGAATTATTTGGCCTTCTGTATTCTAACATACAAATCCTGTTTATGAAAGCACAGAAAAGACTGGAGTAGAATATCCCCTATGTTCTAGTCAGTGTATTACAAGGATAGTTGAAATCAACAGTTTGGCCACCTATTAAATACTCTTCACTATATTGAATGCTTTAGAGAATGTAGAACTCAATGCCATTGGTGGTTTTAAACAAGTAAAGAACAATACAGAAAATGTACAGATGAAACATACTGATTCCTCATCACAAAGCGGCCAAAGGCCAGAATGTTGCATACAGTGTCAGATGTAATCACTCTATTTGGTGACTTGTTTTGCTTTTTAAATGGCATCAGTGACATCAGTGTTTTTAAATTCATGATTTGTGCCAAATTTATGGTGATTCTTAAAAATTCTATGGAACCTTCAAAAGGGAAAGAGTTAAGAAAAGTACTAGTCAGAAATTTTATAAGACAGGTGTGAGAATAGTAGGGCTGTTGTGAATATTTATAAAAAGATGTAGCTCTAGTTATACAGTAAAATATATAGATTTGGAGATTCTAAGTCCTCAGGGACTTGCTGTTGCCACTGCCTGCCCTCTTCTTTTCCCTGCTAGAACTTGGGACCTAAATACTGTCTGGCATTTATATATTTGTTAAACTTCCAGTGAGCACCAGGATTTCTTTAGAATATTAGCTCACGGAGAACAGGGATTGTCTCATTTTAAAGTTTGTATTCCTAGCACTTAACACTGTGCTTGATGTACACCATTAATACATTGCTATTCCAACAAAGGAATGGGGCTTGTTGGGCTTTGAAGAATTTGTAGGATTTATGTAGATTAAGGAGATAAGGGGTGGGTGGTTACAGGTCTAGTTTTCACCCATGAACCAATTGATCATTGGGCATCTATTAAGTGTTTCCTATGTCCCAGGCATTGTGTTAACATTCAAGAATGATATTTTGGGAAAGCAATAAGAGGACCAATCTAACGAGAACCAAAGAATTGTTCAATGTTCATGCTGACAGCAACCTCAGAGGTCATCCTATTTTTCCCCCCTTTTCTAAAGTAGAAAACAAAAAATCAGGGAGAGGAAATAAGGAAGTGATATGAAAATAACTCTGAATATGGAAGCTAAGGACAAGAGAACTCGGCTCATCTTAGCTCATGGTTCTTCCACTGAACACTTTTATGACCTTGAGCAAAATCATGTTGCTTATATTTCCACCTCTGTAAAATGAGAGGAATGGACTAATGTGACCTCTAAGATCTACAATCTACAATTCTTTTATTCTAATCAGATGGTCTCATTTTCTCACATTAAGTATTTTTATAACTTGTAAATAGAGTGATTTTATAACTCATTTAATAGAATTTTCTGCTGTTATTGATAACTTTCACTTCATTTTCATTTAAAATTTAGTATTAAATCAGAAAAATGAAGTTTTAAGTACTTTGTGTGTGTGATGGCTAGCATTTCCTTTAGTGTCTTGTACATAGTAATTTTACATAGCAAGAGAATACTGTCCTGTATTGTCTACCTCTCTCACTTGGGTATAAATTAGTTTGATCAGGAAGTTATTTGGTATAGACAATAGCTTTCAAATTTTAGAATGGTTAGTTTCCAAGTTTTCAAGACTTCAGGACAATTCAACAGCTTTTTAATAAGCATCTCTCAAGTAGAAAATCCTGTGCCAGAGTTGTGTTGGCGTTGTCCAGCCTTGAGAAAAAAATCATATGATTCAGGATAGAAAAGAGGAGGGTAGTTAGGACTCCAGATTACAGCCTCAGCTTCTCTGCTCTGCCCTCATTCAAGGCTTCCTTCTCAGCTGCCAAAATTAGTTTCAAGAGCACCAACTTTTCCTTCACTACTGAAAATTGAATGTTGTACTGTCTTTGCTTCTCCTTATCAATTATCCGAGAATAATAAAAAAAGAAAAAAGCCCTGCAGGCCTACAGGACATCATGTCAGTGTTTTTTCCTAAGCAAAAGAGGAGAAGGTTTCCTTTCTCTAGTTCTCTTTATGAAGATAGAACTAAGGCTATTTTCTCCTTGGAAATTGGAATTGAAAGAAGAAAAACACAAATGGGAATCCCACTCTGTTGAAAGGAATTGAATTCACCCCAGAAGGCAGTTTGACATTTATAGTAGCCAACTGTGAACCCTGAAGGATAGACTGAGAATTCAGGATCTACAGTGTTGGAGTATGCCCAAAAGAAATAGCTGCCCAAGCACACACTGAAAGTTATATTCCTCAAAAGAGATGGAATTTTAAAATGCAGTATTATCCCTGTTAAATATTTTCACATAATTTTATATTGATAGTCATATCAAATTCATATATATGATATTTTACCAACACCAAAAGTTTCTATTTTGATAGGGTGGGTATTATTGATAATTAATTTATTTTGAAATATTTAGGGGGGGGGGGCAGCAAGGTAGCACAGTGAATAGAGTACCAGCCCTGGAGTCAAAAGGACCTGACTCCAGGAGTTCAAATCCAGTTTCAGACACTTAATAATAATTGCCTAGCTGTGTGACCCTGGGCAGGTCACTTAACCCCATTACCTTAAATTAAAAAAAAAAATATTTGAGTGAATGGAAGATTGTAATTGGTACAAGAGACAAATACTTCTCTTTAACTGTTAATAGACTTCCTAAGTAAGCAGATAGATCTTCATTTGGTAAGCATTTACATTCTTTTGGATATTTTGAATTTTGTTACAAAGTTCATCTTAGTTGACCAGATCTTTAAAAAAAATGTTACCTGGAACCAGTGAAAAAAATATTTTGAATGTATTTAGTTGTAATAATATAAAAAAATGTTTATTGTTATATTTAACTAGTTTTTGTTTGTTTTCTTTTCCCTAACTATTCCCACCTCTCCCCAAATCTCTTCTTTTTTCCCAGTCTGTTGACTCTAGCCTTGGTGGACTTTCAAGGTCAAGTACAGTAGCCAGTCTAGATACAGACTCCACCAAAAGCTCAGGTATGTAAACAGTGTACATTCCTTTTCTGTTCTTGTTTTAATTTTTCATTGGCTAAAATGAGGGTCGGAAGGAGGTTTGACTCCATGACTTATGAAATCTTTTCCTTTCTAGAGGGGTCATCCTGTTCAGTCTTTTTTATTTCATTATTAAAAATTTTAACAGTAAATTCCAGTAGAGTTTTTTGTTTCATTGTGGTAAATTCTGGATTTTCTTTTTTGTGTTTGCCCTTGTTTTGATAGAGATGAGAGTGAAGAAGGGTGAAGAGAAAGGGCATTTCAAGTATGTTGTATGGCTGCTCCTAATTTTATGTTTCCTTATACTTTACGCCCTCCTGCCTCCACCCCAGATTGCAGTCCATTTTCTGACATTGGCCTACTCACTGTTCCTTGAACATATGTTCATCATCCTGCTACTCCATCTTTCAACTCCATTCATTTTCTTTGGCTGTCCCCTGTTCTTGGAATTCTCTCCAATCCCATCTTTGTTTCTTGTTCTTTCTGACTTGCTGAAAAGCCATCAAAAATCCCACCTTATATTGAAAACTTTTCCTGAACCATTTTGACTCTAGTGCCTTCCCCCGTTGATTATTTCTTATGATCCTATATCGAGCTTCTTTTTACATTGTTTGATGTTTCCCCATTAGATTGTGAGCTCCTTCAAGGGTAGGGCCTCTCTTCTATCTTTGTCCCCACCCCCAGGGATTAGCACAGTTTCTGACACATAATAGGGGCTTAATGAGTGTTGTTGATTGACAGAGGCAAAGACTTGAGAGAAGAGCTGAGGCATTATGTATGGTGAATTGAAAAGGCTAGTATGATGAGATTCCAGAGTGTAGGATGGTAAAAAGTGTTTCATGAGGCTGGGAAGTCATGATGTTGGACAGGGCTGTCCAACCTTACTTTTTGAAGTTTTTATTGAAATAATAAATAATACATTTTGATTTGCCCTTTTTGTGAACCCACAGGGGGGCCATATAAAATTGCATTGGGGAGTTGCATGTGGCCTGCCACAGTTTGGATAGTGCTGATGTAGGTCTTTAAAAACCAAACAGAGAAGTGTATCCTAAAGACAATAGGAAGCCCCTAGAATTGATTTGAGTTGTAGATCCTTGTCACATTTGAGTTTAAGTATAGTTGAAGGATGGTGAGAGACTTTGGCAGAGTAACAACAGAGGGACTAGGGATGATGGGACCTGTACTTATGTGGTGATTGTGAGCTTGAGAGAAGGGGCCAGGTGAGAGAGTTATATTGTAAAGGTAGAACTTAGAAGATTGAGAAACTTATAATGGGTGGTATGAAGAAGAGGGAGGAGTTCAAGATAATGCTGAGTGTTATGAACTTCCCAGATAGAAATAAGGAAGTCTGGAAAAAGGGAAGATTAGGGAAAGATAATGGTCTCAAGTTTGGACATGCTGAATTTAAGCTATCTTTAGGATATCTGATTTGAAAGTCCAATAGGCAATTGGTGATACACGACTGAAGTAAGAAAAGAAATGGAATGCTGTAAAGATTTTTGAGTCATCCCTATAGAGGTGATAGATAAGCCCGAAGAAGTGAATGAAGTTACAAAGAGAAAAGAGAAGAGGGCCCAGGATAAAACCTTATAGAGTACCCACAGTTTTAGGACCTGATAAAAATGATAACCCATTAAAGGAGACTGAGGAAAGTCAAATACTTTTCCTCAGAATTAGGAGAGAATTATCACAAATCTAAAGAAAAGAGAGTAGGCAGGAGGAAAAGATGGTCAGGAGTATCAAGTACAACCTAGATTGAGAAGGGTTAGGACTGGATAAAGAGCATTAGGTTTGGCCATTTAGAAATCATTGGTTAACTTTAGAGAGAACAGTTTCAACTGAGTGATGAGGTTAGAGCAGATTATAAGGGGAATGGGAGAGGAAGTGGAGCTTTGAATGTAGGCAGTTTTTTCAAGGAGTTTTGTTTAGAAAGGGTGGTTAACATATAGTGTACTAGGCATTGTACTTATTGTGAAGGATACAAAGAAAGGCCAAAGACAACTTGGAAACAGTTCTGTATAAACAAGGCATATATAGGATAAAGAGAGAATACCAACAGAGGGAAGGCACTAGGGTTGAGAGACCAGAGAAGGTACCTCAGAGAATATGGAAATACAGTGGGACTTGAAGAAGTCAGGAAGGGCAGGAGGATCTGAAGAGGAAGAGCTTTCCAATCCTGAGGGAATCCAAGAATCAAGAGATGGACTATCTTGATTAGGAAAGAGAGAAAGCCAGTGTCAGGTGATTCTTAAGGTAGAAGAAGACTAGCAAAGTAGGGCTTCTGGCAGGTTAGGAAGGGCTTTGAAAGCCCTTCAGGAGTATTCAAGAGTGGATTTTATATTTGATTCTGAAGGTGATAGATGACCACTGGAGTCAGTTGAGTTGGGATGGGGGGTGTATATAATATGGATAGACCTGTGTGTGGGAAGATCTCTTGGATGGCCAAATGGAGGATGAACTTGCAGACCACCATCAGGCTGCACTAGTGTAAGCATGAATCAATAAACTAGGAAACATTAACTCCTACTGTGTGCCAGACATAGGTCAGACCCAATATTATTTTTGGATTTGGACAGGGGCATACTGATTATAGTATTCCTACTCTCCAAAGTGGCTAGTCAGAGAAGTGGGAATAGGGAGTACTGGTTCCAGACAGAGCCTGCTTTTTTTTTTAATATATTTTTTATTTGTCTAAGGCTATGGGGTTAAGTGATTTGCTGAAGGTCACACAGCTAGGCAATTATTAAGTGTCTGAGGCCAGATCTGAACTCAGGTCCTCCTGACTCCAGGGCCGGTGCTCTATCCACTATACCACCTAGCTACCCCATTTTTTTTATTTTCTTGTGTGAAAATGCCAAGTAGTCTTCATTTTTCTCCAGTCTTTCACAAAAATTATTCGTATCATAGATCAGAGATAGTAATTAATTACTAAAGCCTCTTGGCATCTATGGCAAGTTTGACCAAAAGGTTGATCTTTTTGAATTTAGTTTTTTTATTACATTTTAAGTTCCAGGTTTCCTTCCCTTTCTTCCCTTCCAATGTAGAGCGACCACCATCTGATGCAGATATATCTACATTCATATACATATTTGGAAACCATACTATACATACTTCTGTTTATTAGTTCTTTCTGTGGAGGTGGGTAGTAACCTTAGAGTTGATTTGAATATAATACTCAAAACAGCTTAGTCACTCATGGTTATTCTTCAGACAGTATTGCTATTTGTAAAAAAAAAAAAAAATTTAAGACAGTGGGGTTAAGTGACTTGCTCAAGGTCACACAGCTAGCCAATTATTAAATGTCTGAGGCCAGATTGGAACTCAGGTCCTCCTGACTCCAGGGCTGGTGCTCTATCCACTGCACCACCTAGCTGCCCTGACAGTATTGCTATTAATGTGTCCAACATTGCTCATTTCATTCTGAATAATTTCATAGAAGTCTTTCCATGTTTTTCTAAAATCTACCTGCTCATTATGTTCAGTTGTGTTCCATCACTGTCATATGCCAGAATTTATTTAGCCATTCCCCAATTGATGGGCATCCCTTGAATTGCCAGTTATTTGCTCCATCACAAAGAGAGCTGTTGTGAATATTTTAGAACTTTATTAAATATTTTAGAACTTACAAAGTTCTTTTACTCTAATCACCTTGTGAAAGAAGACCTAATTGATATTGCTTGATCATAGGATATAAACAATTTTATAACTCTTTGGTCTTAATTCCAGATTATCTTCCAAAATAATTGAATCAGTTCATAAGTTCTACTAACAGTGTCTTAGTGTTGCACATCCCACATCCCCTCCAACATTTGTCATTTTTTTCCTTAAATTATTTTAGCCAATATCATAGCTCATAGTTACTTTATTTGCTGTATTTCTCTAATCAATAATGATTAGAGCATTTTTTCATGTGAATATATATGGTTTTGACTTTGTCATCGAAAAACTGCTTGTTCATATCTTTTAGCTATTTATTAATTGGAGTATGAGGTTGATCAGAAGGTTAATTTTCCTCTTTCTTTTTCACCTACCTACAGTCTCTTAAATAATCCCAAGTTAGTGCTTGAGAAAAAGTCTCTCCAAAGCATGCATGTGTGTGTGTGTGTGTGTGTGTGTGTGTGTGTGTGTGTGTATGTGTATATATATATAAATACATAGATAGATAGATAGATATAGATACAGATATAGATATATGTATCTTCTAGAGCTAAAGCCTTCCTTCTAACCATCAGGATTGTTGACTGGAATCTAGGAATCTACCTCCAGCTCCCAGAGGAAAAAACGATTTGATACTGTTCAGCTTAAGTTCCATTCAGTTTCCCTAGTTGTCTTTAAAATGTTTTTACAAATCATGTAACTTTTCTATGTAAGTACAAAAGTATTAGATTTTAGTGTTTGCACAGTGAAGCAATATGGATATCAAATAGACATTTAATGGAAACTAGCTTTTTATCTGTGTGTATAGCACTATTGTAGATTTAGATCTGGAAGGCCATCTAATTCAGCTTTCCTTTTACATAGAAGGAAACTGAGGCCCAAATAGATTTGGCTGAAGTTAATGTAGCAAAGTAAGTTTGGGAGCAATATTTCAGTTTGGTACTATTTTGAAAGTTCATTAGTTTTTCCTTTCTCTATTCAGTGTCCTGTTTGATTTACTTCCTAGAGATTTTTATTTAAAATTACACAAGCTTCACTAAAAAAAAAAAAAAGATTGGTTCAATCTACCCCTATTGTATTTAAAGAAACTTGGTTATGATAACAAATTGGTTTTTGTTCTGGAAGGGAGGAGTGAAACAAAGTTGAGAATTCCCATTTCTGTTCAGTAAACATTTATGAAGTGCCTACTAAGTGAGATGCTGAATGAATTCATTCATTCAACAGATAGTTATTAAAGGCCTATGAAGCTCAGGGTGCTCTGTGATAGGAGCTGCTGATGGAGCAACAGAGTCAAATCAGTCCCTGTCCTTAAGGAGTTTATGTACTTTTGGGTAGGATTGGGGGTGTTAATGTAAATGTATTATAAATGTAATGTAAATGTAAATAGATCAACAGATACAACATAATTTTAGGAAAGGAAAGATCATTAGCAGATGGCATCTGGACTGAGGTTAGGATGCAGACAGACTGAGTAGTGGTGCCTTAAGAGGGCTTATATCAGATCATTTGTTCTCTAAACAAGTGAAGACTTAGAGACCAGTCATTTGGTTTAGCTGTAATATAATGTGCATTAAAATAAGTAATACAGAATGGGTCTAAAAAAAAAGAAGTTGAAGCTCAGCTAAAGATGATTTGAAATATCAGGGAGAAGAGTAGGAACTACTGAAGATTTCTGAGCAGCTGAGTAACATAGTTAAAGCCTGTAATTGTTTTCCTCAGCTTTGTGAAAGATGAATTGGAGAAACCTAAATAGAAAAGATACTGTATTAGTAATAGTGCTGGTAAGAGGTGATGAGTATCATGTGAATAGTTAGGATAGAAAAAGGGATTTGAAAAGGATATCCTGCAGGCAGAACTGACAAGATTCACTAAATGAATTGAGATAGAAGGAGAGAGAATGATTATTAGTAATTAGAAAGGATATTAGAAATGAAAACAGTGAAGTTTGAGATAATGATTTCTATTTTGGACATATTGAATTTGAAATGATTACAAGATAATGGAGTGGAAATAGCTAGCAAGCAGTTTAGTGAAATTAAGGAAAATTTAGCATCCTTGCTTAAATCTTATTGTTAATATGCATTTTAATAACTAACTGTACGTTATTATTTTCAATCAATAGGGCAAAGCAACAGTAATTCTGATACCTATGCTGAATTTCGAATAAAGTATGTTGGTGCCATTGAGAAACTGAAACTCAGTGATGGGAAAAGTCTTGAAGGGCCACTGGATCTAATAAATTACATAGATGTGGCACAGGTAAAAAAAAATTCATGTAAGACAATGTGGTCTTGACATCTCAGCTCCTTACTAATCTAAGATAATGAATTCTTAACTGTGGGAAGTGTACTCTTGAGAAAGCAGTAACAGCTCAGTCATCAAAATGGCACTGTTTCTATGTGTTAATTCTTGGAACTGTGGTTCTAGCAGATTTTAAAAATATTAGTAATTGATATTTATTGAGCATGGCATACTTTGGCAGTTTAAAACATGTTTGGGTCTAAAGATTATATATATCTAAAAGATATAGGAAAAATATTTTGTGCTAGACCTCATATCTAGTTATTTCATTTTTTTCTTCAGTCTCCTGAAGAACTATTAGAATAATTCTGGTGACCTGATTTTTTTTTTTTCAGTAAAATTAGCAATCTTGATGGAATTGATTTGAGAATTTTTTGTTTTGATTATGCATATTTGTTTTTTCTTTTCTATTTTTCATTTGGGTAGGAAGCAGGAGGGAGGAAGAGAAAAAAACTACATGTTAATTTAAAACCATAATTAAAAATAAAATTTCTCTATCTTGATAATTCATCACAATTTCCATTTCTTGAACAGTTAGCCATAATGCTAATGCCATATTGCCACTTGGTGAAAGTGAGTGGGAAAGAACAGAAATTAATTTGTCTAACTCACCAAGTATAAATGTATTTTTTTTAATTCTTTTTTGGGGGGTGAGGCAAGGGTTAACGTTAAGTGCCTTGCCTAAGGTCATACTGCTAGGTAATTATTAAGTGTCTGAGGTCAAATTTGAACTCAGGTCCTCCTGACTCCAGGGCCGGTGCTCTATCCATTGCACCACCTAGCTGCCCAATAAATGTAATTTTTATTAATCTGTGAAATTCAATTGATTTGTTATTTTAATCGGAAGTTATTCCTGATAATGATTTCTTCAACTGTTTATTTCCATATTAACCTATTTACATAACATAGATTCTCCAATCATTTTAATTATGAGTAATAGGCTTATGTTTTGTATATTAATATTTTTCTATTTTAAATTATATGGTGATGCAGTGGATAGAGCACCGGCCCTGGAGTCAGGAGGACCTGAGTTCAAATCCAGCCTCAGACACTTAATTACTTAGCTGGGTGACCTTGGGCAAGCCACTTAACCCCATTTGCTTTGCAAAAACCTAAAATATATAAATAAATAATATGGTTAATATTTTCCATTTTTATAAAATTATTAGTATTAAGTTATGGTGATAGAATTAATTCTGTGACATTAAAATTAGTTCAATATTATATGGTAGTAGAAGTACAATTTAATCAGATCTAAAATAATCTTTCTTCCAAAGCTAAGTTTAAAACAATAATACTGTTATAGTAATCTCTGTAGGAAATTGTTCATGTTTGAATAATAGCATTTTCTAAAGCAGAATAATTAAGGCTCTTCCTTGAGAGTATTGTCTATACAATATAAAAGAATTTTTCATTATTGTAAAAAGTAAAGCACATATTCTATTTTTAACTTTAATAATATTTTATATTTTCCCAATTACAAGAAAATTATTTTTAACATTCATTTTAAAAAATTTTGAGTTCAAATATTCTTCCGCTTTTGCAAGCAGTCTGACACGAAAGAAGTCAAATAAGCACAAAACTATAAATTGATGAAAAACATAAAATGAAAAATAGTCATCTTGGATCTACATTCAGAATCCATTAGTTCTTTCTCATTTTTTATTATAAGACTTTTGCAGTTGTCTTCTATCACAGTACTACTAAGATTAGCTAAGTCATTTGTAATTGATCATCATACAATATTGCTGTTATTGAGTACAATGTTCTCCTGGTTCTCTTCAGTTTTTGTAAATCTTCATGAAATCATCCTACTCATTGTATCTTACATACAATATTATTCCATTAAATCCTGTAACACAACTTTTTTCATCCATTCTCCAATTGATAGACATCCCCTTCCCAGTTTTTTGCCAGCACAAAGAGCTGCTATAAATATTTTTGTAAAATAGGTCTCTCCCCTTCCCCTTGTTTTTTTTTTTTTAAATCTCCTTAGAATAAAGCTGTAGTAATAGTATTGCTGGATCAAAGGGTATGAACAGTTTGATGCTCTTTGAGCACAGTTCCAGATTGTTCTCCAGAGTGCATGGGTCTGTTTATCTACCAACAGGGCATTGGTGTCCCAGTTGTCCCACCACCCTTTCAACATTTATCAATTTTCCTTTTCTGTCATATTAGCCAATTGGATGAGGTGAAGTGCTACCTCAAAATTGTTTTAATTTGCATTCCTTTCGTGATTTGAGAATTGAGACTTTTATCAGAGAGACTTGTTGTAAAAAAGCATTTTCTCCAACTTGCTGTAAAGCAAACATACTAAATTGCTTATTGTCGGTGTGAATTTTTCTCCTAGCCTACCTTTCCAATTCCTGTAGTGCAGGATTGACCAACCTTGGATTTTAAAAGTTTTTATTGAAACAATAGACAATATATTTTGATTTGCCATTTTAGTGACAGCCTTGAAGTAGCTCGGCTTCATTTACTAAAGTATTTAGTAAATTCACTGGGAGCTGCATAAAATTGCACTGCAGGCTGCATTTTGGACAGCCCTGCTATAGTGTATTGTACAAATATCATTAATAATAGAACTTTAAAAAAGATATTTTTAGTTTCTTTTTAAAAAGTTGCTTCATTCTGTAAAAGCATGAAAGAATTTAAGTGACTAAGAAATCAAACATCTACAATCAAATTTACTTTTGTGGTAAAACTTGGCAACTTTTTTCATTGAAAAACTAGTTTTTGTGAAACTTTGAAACCAAGAAGTGATGTCTGTTTGTGATTTAGCCAATTTTTCTCCTAACATTGGTTGCCAAGCAGCTCAGTCCTGATTTATGATGGAAATGATTTTTTTAACACATATCTGAATACCATCAATTATTATAGAAATTGCCTCAGAGAATTATGTTACATTATTATAGAAACAACAATTAAACGTTACCCCAGTTTAACAGATGTCTGAGGAAAAGATCGATCTAAAATAAAAAATTTACAATCTTTATTTTTGATAAATTAAAACAAAGAATTGGTGAATATTTATTTAAAAGAGTAAATTAAAAATTACTTTAAGTGAACAGTTTGCCAATTTATCTGAAGAGCTGATGTATATATCTGATTTGCAGTATGTAATTAAAGAAATTTATATAACTTCACTGTGAAAATGAGAAAAGTTTGACCATATTTCCTTCTTATTTCATATGATAATTTTAGGCTTTAAGCATTCTTTTTAGGAAGGCATTCTTATCTACTAGATCAAAAAATTAATTTAACCATAAAGTTCAACAAGCTCCATGAAGATCAAGCCCTATTTTAATTAAAAAGATAAAGGCAAAAATGGTAGATACAACCACATGGAAAGTACATGGGAATATGAGCTTTTTTCACACATCTCTGAATAATACTATAACAAAATAACAAAAATAGTGATTGTGAAAAAAATAAGATTTTTGTTTTACAGGAAACTCTCCTAAGGCCACTATACATCCTGCATTCTGTGGGATTTGGATGTTCAACATTTTGTGAGCACTGAATGGGGGTGTGAAGCTTAGAGGCTCTGAATGGGCTTTTCATTAGAATTTTGGTGGTGACCATTTTTCTTTTTTTTTTTCCTTTGGACTTCAAAGCAAGATGGAAAGTTACCATTTGTTCCTCTGGAGGAGGAGTTCGTTATGGGAGTTTCTAAATATGGCATTAAAGTTTCAACATCCGATCAATATGTAAGTTTATCATGTCTAAATCTTATTTGAAAGGAAAAAAGATTTTTCGTGAGTTAATGTTGTCAAATTACCAGAGACCTGTTGTGTTTAGATGCTCCATTATCTATTTAATGAAGACTTCTTAAAAATCTACACTGTCTAGTACTCTGTCTGATGGTAGGAAGATAGTTCTCTGGATCTGTGCACCCCAGTCTCTGTGTTATATACCTCTTTAAGGGTTATGGAGTCATTACAAGGGATCTCCATGTCCACATGCAAATAAACCATCTGATCTAACTCCTCAGTACATATTTTCTCATGCTGTTTTATCAAACACAGTTACATGTTTCTATATAGTATTACAATGCTTTTTAACATGTTATTATCATCAAATAAAATTTAATACACTAAAATTTCATGGTAGGTTTTTGTCAGGTTTTGAATTGCTGGAGTCTAACAATTAGCACAATTATAAAGGCATTAAGGATCATGAAATTTGTTTTTAGTTAAAAGAATGCTTTTAAAATAGTAACTTCTGGGCCTTGACCATATAAGGCCTGTTAAATCATTGGATTTAACTCTGCCACAACACCAGCAGGCAAGACTTGAAGCTTAATAAATCTAGGAGCTTTTTAATAAATCTAGAACTTTTTATTGACCAAATACAACAGGCTAAATTTTAAGTTGATAACTTTGTATGGCCCTCAAATTATGTTCTAAATATCAAAATGGCCCTTGGTGTCCTTTTGGAACACACAAGTCTAGCCAGAGGGATAAAACATACAAATATCACATTGCTGGGAGTTAGAAGTGCAAATGAAAGTGCTCTGGGAGATGTAAGGGAAGATGATACTTGTTCAAATTTGTTCAAGCAAGAACATCAGGGAAAGCTTTTATTCTCTCCTCTGAGGAGAGACTAGTTCATATCAGCAACTGCAGTTTTGCAAGTTTTACCAAGAAAAGAGATAAGGCTGCCCCTTTCATGGTGGTGGTGGGGGGACTTTTTGGGATGATACGTTATCATTGTTATTATTATCAATATATAGTGAGAAGTCAAACTTTCACAGAGCTCATATTAGGGATGTGATCTAGTAAAAGTTCTCTTTAAAATGAACAGCAGAGGACACTAAAGCTTTTCTTTTTTAATTTAATTTAATTTTAAGGGAGTGGGGTTAAGAGCAACTTGCCCAAGGTCATATAGCTAGGCAATTAAGTGTCTGAGGCCAAATTTGAACTCAGGTCCTCCTGCCTCCAGGCCAGTGCTCTATCTACTGTGCCACCCAGCTGCTCCCACACTAAGGCTTTACATAACCAAAGCATTACATGACCACCTTTGGCCAAACTGGTATATTCAATGAGAGATTTTTATGAGAAACTTAGTTGTACCATTGTATATGTATCCTCAGAATAAACATGCTCATTCTGGATTTCCCCCTCATTTCTCTAGGATGTTTTACACAGACATGCTCTGTATTTAATCATTCGGATGGTGTGTTATGACGATGGCTTAGGAGCAGGAAAAAGTTTACTGGCACTGAAGACCACAGATGCAAGCTATGAAGAATGTAGTCTGTGGGTGTATCAGTGTAACAGTCTGGTAAGTTCTGGCTTATTTCATCTGTCCCCTATTCCCCTGCCCCTGCCCCCAGTGTTTTACTAGCTAACCCAAAACAAGAAACAAAAACTAAGAAACTTTTTGCTTAGTTTTTCAAGGCCTGGGATAATAGCAAAATTCTGGAAGTTGGGTTGGCTACCTATGTCTGAGACCCTTTGGGAAAATTATTGTATTAGGTCATAATCCTTAAAATTTTTAAAAGCGATGAATGCTGCTTTTAATAATGCTAGTTTTCTCCTTTTACTGTTTTTCATAATACAGGAACAAGCACAAGCTATTTGCAAAGTTTTAGCCACAGCTTTTGATTCTGTATTAACATCTGAGAAATCATGAGTTCCTGCTAAAGCAGAAGATAAATAACTTCGAGAGAATCCAGTATTCAGAATGAAACAGGAGGTGAACTTTTAGCTCCACTAAAGAATAAAGAACCCTCATTCTAGTTTCATAAAGAAGAAAATGCATTTTTAAAATATTGATCATTTCAACCCTACAAATTTCAAATTTTCTAAGCTCTCCAAAGCATTTCTAAAATCCAGTTGAGTGTTGACTGTCAGTGAACCTGAACTTTCTACTTGGATTATAAAAAGAAACTTTGCATGCCAAATTTTCACCCCTCGTAGTTTACCCAGCTTAGCACCAGAAAATATTTTTTGTAAAAACATTTTAATGAATAATAAACATTGCAAACTAGTTTATATTGTCAAAGTTGAATGTATTCTAGAACCATCTGCTATTGAAGTGATTAAAGAGGAGAGGGAGGGCAGACAGTCAGTTTAATCTCAAGACTTGGGTTCTCATTTCAAGGAGCAGCTAGGTGGTGCAGTGGATAGAGCACTGGTCCTGGAGTCAGGAGTACCTGAGTTCAAATCCGGCCTCAGACACTTAATAATTCCCTAGCTGTGTGACGTTGGGCAAGTCACTTAATCCTATTGCCTTAAATAAAAAAAATTCTAAAAATAGATTTTTCATTTCATCTAGTTTAGGCTTTTTATCAAAGATGACTTGTTGACTTTTCCAAATACTAGATTATCTTTTTAACATGTCTAATAGTAAATTTTCACATATTCCATTAGTAAATGGCTAGTTACTAGTCTTCACTACCTGACTTTTTTTTTAGCATAAGCTCAAAAAAGACACAATAGACTCTATTCAAATGGATGTGAGAATTATGATGTTCTGTCATGTTAGATCCATCCACTGGGATCTATGGACATTTGCTAGATATTTGTTCACAAACAAATGAACATAATTATTTTTGAGATGTTAATTTCATACTGATATGTTCTATAAAAACAGGAAACAGCAATTAACATATCTAATGAATTTTTCAATAAATGCCCTAATGACACAGGATAAATATAATATGATACACTATAATATTCTATTAATGTGTACAGATTCACATAAATAAGTTCAAGAAGGCAAATTCTAAAACTTCTAAAGCAAATAACTGATTTTAAGAACCACTTGCGATCCATCATCCTTAGTTTAAAACTAAATTCAGGAAATTCAGTTTTTAACCTACTAGAATTAAACTAACTGTGATAATATTGCCATCAGTATAATTGTTCAGAATTAACACTACATAAAAGACTTCCTAAATTGGTTATACACACATGCAGCATATAATTATACAGAAATACTCAACTTCAGAAATTAGAATGTACAAACAGGCAATGCAGAAACTTCCAAGTTGTTTTAAATGTGCACATGGTAGATTTCCAAGGAATAAACATCCTTTAAAGATGAATTCGGACCCTTCTGTTAGGAATAACCTTGGGTTAGGAGGGTTGGGCTACAAAGCATCTAGAGCAATAGGGAATGCTGATACTGGGTCCCTGGACTACTGAAATGCTCTGAGATTCACTCATTTAAATATAAGCACATGAAAAGTTACAACTCCCAATCAAGCCATAAAGTCAAGAATTTATTTCCAAACCTCGTGTTTCAAAATAAATATCTTTATTTTGAGCTGGTAAACTGAATTCTTCTGGTTTGGGTTCAGAGATAATTATAATTTTTTCAGTTAACTTAAAAATAAAAAATGCAAATATATATCAATGACTGTTCCATGAAGAAAAAACTTTCTCAAATCATTTTATATATAAATCAAGATTTGAAACCAAAACAATGGCATTAGAGAAGATTGATTACAATACAAAAATTGGTTTCCTGGTAAGACCTTTGGAACTAGTGTTGAAACTAGGACATAAATGCTGACTTGTATAATACAAAAATGAAAAATTTCTTCCTATTTTTAGTTCAGTAGTCATTCAGTCAGCAAAAAAGTGTACAAATGATACAAGAAAAACGTCTTTGCTACTAGGATCTCCATTAATGTAGCCAATCTGAAGGGCAGTTGGGTGGGTGTGGTGAATGGAGCATCTGCCCTGGAGTCAGGAGGATCTGAGTTCACATCCGGCCTCAGATACTAAATAATTACCTAGATGTGTGATCTTGGGCAACTCATTTAGCCCCATTACCCTGAAGAAGAAAAGAAACAAAAATAAATAAATGTAGTCAATCTGAAAAGAAAATTTAAAACAATTGCAATTTTAGGAGAGCACTAAAGTGGTTAAGCAAAACTGGGATCCAGTTTTTGAAATTAGGACCTGACAAAGATCACTAATTCATCACACTCATTCTAAATAGCTGGATGATGTAGTCTATTGAGATGCAACTCATATATTCATAATAATGTGAAGAGAATATGCATCCACAGAGAAGTGCCAACCCCACTCATTTTTTTACTTTCAGAAAAATGAGAGAGGTAAAGATAGGGACTGATTTCAGATTTTTTGTATTTTTTTACTACCTCAGCTTAGGTTGAGTCAAAAATTTCAGTGTAAATAAAAGTGAGACGGGTTTATATAGATTTACCAGAAAGGAGGCCTTTTGTATGTTAGATATAAGCTTTTTTCCCCCAAAAGGTTAATTAATACACAGATGATAACTAAATATCTTTACCAAATTTTTCACTTCATTTCCAACTGTAGTAAGTCACTCACCAATAAAATATAAACCATTAGTTAATCTGATCAAAAAAGTGAAGAAAACCACATCACTAGTATCAAAAAGGAAAAGGCTGATTATATCATTTATGAAGATGAAATCAAAGCAATCATTAAGTTATTTTGCCCTGTTACATGACAATAAATTTAACAATTTAATTGAAAAATAAGAATTTTTATAAAAAGAAACTTCAAATTAATAGGAGAAGAAATAGAATATCAAAATAAACTTAATTTGGAGACAAAACAATAGATAATAAATGAGCTTCCTAAAAATAGAGCACTGGGGTGGCTAGGTGGCGCAGTGAATAGAGCACCAGCCCTGGAGTCAGGAGTACCTGAGTTCAAATGAAAATAACTTATCCAAGAAGATGAAACTGACTATATCCCTACTTGGGAGAAAGATTCTCATAACTATTGAGAACGGTAATTTTATTAGAATGTACTTAGCCAGAAGTAATGGACACTCATGATTTGTCTGTGCCTTAATAAAATGATTTTAAAATAATATCTCCTTAAAAAGGAGGGGACAATAAAGAGATAAGAGGATGGAGGAGACTGAATGGGGTAAATTAAATCACAAGAAGAGGTGCAAAGAACCTCTTGCAATAGAGGGAAAGAAGAGAGGAATTGAGAACCTCTTGAATTTTACTCATCAGATTTGGCTCAAAGAAGGATTAACACTGAGTTAAGTTTAGGGGAAATGGGGAGGGGGAGGAAAAGAGGAACTGACAAAATAAAGGGAAGGAAGAAGGGGCAAAGGGAAAGGGGAAAGAAAGGGGAGGGGTGAATATAAGGGGGTAAATACACTGGAGGAAGTGGTATTCAGAAGCAAAATACTGGGATATAGGAATAAGGGGAAAAAGGGGGAAAACAGGAGGGAAATAAAGAGTTAGTAATTATAACTGAATGTGTAAGGGATGAACTCTCCCGTAAAATGTAAGCAAATAGAGTGGATTAAAATCCAGAATCCTACAATATGCTGCTTACAAGAAATTGATTTGAAGCAGAGGTAAACATTTGGAGCAGAATATATTTTGCTTCAGCTGAAGTGGAAAAAGCAGGGGTAGGAATCCTTATCTCAGACAAAGAAACTAAAAATAGATCTCATTAAAAGAGATAAGGAAGGAAACTATATCCTACAAGGTACCATAGATAATGTAGCAATTTCAATATTAAATATGTATGTACCAAGCAGTATAGTACCCAGTTCCAAGAAGTTATAGGCTGAAAAACTCTACTCTGAGACCTCAATCTCCCTCTCTCAGAATTAGATAAATCTAACCATAAAATAAACAAGAAGGAAGTTAAGGAGGTAAATAGAATGTTAGAAAATGTAGACATGATAGACTTTTTGGAGAAAACTGAACAAAGACAGAAAGGAATATATCTTTTTTCCCATGGTAAATGGCATCTACACAAAAATTGACCATGTTCTAGGCATAAAAACCTCATGCAGAAAGGCAGAAATAGTGAATACTTCCTTCTCAGACCATAATGCAATAAAAAAATCACATGGAATAATGGGCAACGGAGAGATGGACCTAAAATTAATTAGAAACTAAATAACCACATTTTAAATAATGAGCAGATCAAACAACAAATTATAGATAGAATTAATGATTTCATCCTAGACAACTAGCGTAATAAGACAACATACCAAAACTTATGGGATACAACCAAAGCAGTTATTAGGGGATATATTATATCTCTAAAGACTTACATGAATAAAATAGGAAAAGAGAAAATCAATGAATTAAGCATACAACTAAAAAATTTAGAGAAAGAACAAATTTAAAAAGCTCCAATTAAATACCAAATTAGAAATTCTAAAAATTAAAGGAGAAATTAATAAAATTGAAAGCAAGAAAACTATTGAACTAATAAATAAAACCAAGAGTTGGTTTTATGAAAAAACCCATAAAGTAGATAAACTTTTGGTTAATTTGATTAAAAAAAAGAAAGAAAATCAAATTACTAGTATCAAAATTGAAAAAAGGTAAACTCACCACCAAAGAGGAGGAAATTAAAGTACAATTTGGAACTATTTTTCCCAACTGTTTGCCAATAAATTTGATGTGATTATAAATTTGAAATGGATGAATATTTACAAAAGTATAAATTGCCCAGGTTAAATGAAGAAGAAATTAAATACCTAAATAATCCTCTCAGAAAATAAATTCAACAATAACAAACCATCAATGAACTCTCTAAGAAAAAATTCTCTAGGGCTAGATGAATTCACAAATGAATTCTATCAAACTTTTAAGGAATAGTTGGTTCCAGTTCTATATAAACTCTTTGAAAAAATAGGTGAAGACAGAACTCATCGAATTCCTTCTATGATGCCAATATGGTGCTGATACCTAAACCAGGAAGAGTCAAAACAGACCAATTTCCTTAATGAATATGGATGCAAAAATCTTAAATAAAATCTTAGCAAAGTGATTACAACAGTTTATCAGTAGGATAATAAACTATGACCAAATAAGATTTATTCCAAGAATAAAGGGTTGGTTCAATATTAGGAAAATTGTTAGTATAATTGACTATATCAATAACAAACTTAATAGAAATTATATGATTGTCCCAATAGATGCTGAAAAAGCCTTTGACAAAATACAGCACCCATTCCTATAAAAACACTGGAGAGGGTAAGAATAAATGGATTGTTCCTTATAATGATAAGCAGTATCTATCTGAAACCATCAACAAGCATTATATGCAATGGGGATAAGCTAGAGGCATTTCGAATAAAATCAGGGGGGAAACAAGAATGCCCATTATCATCACTACTATTTTTTTTTTAGTTTTTAGTGTTTTGCAAGGCAATGGGGTTAAGTGGCTTGCCCAATGCCACACAGCTAGGTAATTATTAAGTGTCTGTGGCCGGATTTGAACTCAGGTACTCCTGACTCCAGGGCCGGTGCTCTATCCACTGCGTCACCTAGCCATCACCTAGCCACCCCTTATCACTACTATTTTTAATACAAATATTTTATTTGTTTTCCAATTATATTAAATAGCAGTTTCTACCTATCATTTTTTGGTAATGTTTTGAATTTTACAATTTTTTTCCCCCAACCTCCCTCCCCCCCCCGAAGGCAGTCTGATAATCTGACATTGTTTCCATTGATTAAAATTGAATGTGTTGAGAGAAAAATCACATCCTTGAGGAAAAAAAAATTATAAAAGATAGCAAAATTACATAGTAATAAGACAACTTTTTTTAATTGAAGATAATAATCTTTGGTCTTTGTTTAAACTCCACAGTTCTTTCTTTGGATATAGATGGTATTCTTCATTGCAGATACCCTAAAATTGTCCCTGTTTATTGCACTGTTGAAATGAGCAAGTCCATTAAGGTTGTTCATCACCCCCATGTTGCTCTTAGGGTGTACAGTGTTCTTCTGCTTCTGCTCATCTCTCTCAGCATCAATTCATGCAAGTCTTTCCAGGCTTCCCTGAATTCCCATCCCTCCTGGTTTCTAATAGAACAATAATGTTCCAACACATACATATACCACAATTTGTTCAGTCATTCCTCAATTGTTGGACATTTACTCAATTTTCAATATCACCACTACTATTCAATGTTATATTAGAAATGTTAACTTCATCAATAAGAGAAGAAAAAAGAAATTGAAGGAATTAGAATTGGGAAGGAAGAAACAAAACTCATTTTTTTTTGTAGATGACATAATGATATACCTAGAGAACCCTGAAAAAATATCTAAAAAAACTACTGGAAACAATTATCAACTTAACAAAGTTGCAGAACATAAGATAAACCCACAAAAATCCTCAGTATTTCTATACATTACTAGCAAGATACAGTAGCAAGAGATAGAAAAAGGAATCCCATTTAAAATAACCTCAGATAACATAAAATACTTGGGAATCTACCTTCCAAGGCAGACTCAGAAACTCTATGACAACAACTATAAAATACTTTTCACATAAATAAAATCAGATTTAAATAACTGGGCAAATATCAACCACTAATGGATAGACAGAGCTAATATAATGAAAATGACAGTTCTACCTAAACTAAACTACTTATTTAGTGCCTTACCAATCAAACTTCCAAAACCTCACATGGAGAAACAAAAAATCAAATATAAAGGGATTTAATGAAAAAAATGCAAAAGAAGGGGCAGCTAGGTGGCACAGTGGATAGAGCACTGGCTCTGGAGTCAGGAGTACCTGAGTTCAAATCTGACCTCAGACACTTAATAATTACCTAGCTGTGTGGCCTTGGGCAAGCCACTTAACTCCATTTGCCTTGCAAAAGCCTTAAAAAAATGCAAAAGAAGACGGCTTAGTCTTACCGGATCTAAGATTATATTATAAAGCATCAGTTATCAAAACGGTCTGGTACTAGCTGGGAAATAGAGTGGTGGATCAGTGGGAAAGACTAGGTGCAAAAGTGTCAGCAGGAAACAATTATAGTAATCTGCTGTTTGATAAACCCAAAGAGTCAAGGTATTGGGATAAGAACACACTCTTTGATTAAAACTGTTGGGAAAAATTGGAAGATAGTATGGCAGAAACTTGGATTAGACCTACATCTCACATCCTAGACCAAGATAAGATCAAAATGGGTGTAGGATTTACACATAGAATTCAATATTATAAGCAAACTAGGAGAACAAGGAATAGTTTACCTGTCAGATCCATGGAAAGGGGAGCAATTTATGACTAAGGAAGAGATAGAGAACATCATAAAAAGCAAACTGGATAATTTTGACTACATTAAATTAAAAAGCTTTTGCACAAACAAAACCACCATAACCAAGATCAAAAAATGTAGTAAATTGGGAAACAATATATATAGAGAACCAAGTCAAATTTATATTAAAAAAAAAAGATAAGCCAATCTCCAATTGACAAATGGTCAAAGGATATGCAGAGGCAATTTGCAGATGAGGAAATCAAAGCTTCCTATAGTCATGAAAAATTGCTTCAAATCATCACAGATTAGAGATGCACATTAAAGCATTTCTGAGGTATCACCTCACATGTCTTAGATTGGTCAATATGACCAGAAAGGATAATGATCAATGTTGGAGAAAATCTGAGACATTAATTCATTGTTGGTGGAGCTGTGAACTGATTCAACCTTTCTGGAGAGCAATTTGGAATTATACCCAAAGGGCAATAAAGATATGCATACCCTTTGATCCAGTATTACCACTACTGGGTCTATACCCTAAAGAGATCAGGAAAAGGGTAAAAACATCACTTGTACAAAAATATTCATAGCAGCTGTTTGTGGTGGCAAAGAATTGGAAATCAAGTGAATGTCCATCAACTGGGGAATGGCTGAACAAATTTTGGTATACGTATGTGATAGAATACTATTGCTCGATTAGAAACCAGGAGGAATGGGATTTCAGAGAATCCTGGAAAGTCTTGCATAAATTGATGCTGAACGAGATGAGCAGAACTAGAAGAACATTGTACACCCTAACAGCAACATGGGTTGATGATCAACTGTAATGGACCTGTTCATTACATCAGTATAATAATCACAGACAATTTTAGGGGATATGAGTTAAAGAATATCATCTGTATCCAGAAAAATAACTGTGGAGTTTAATCAATGAAGACTATTACCTTCAATTTTTTAAAAAGTTGTCTTATGTACTACATAATTTTGCTATATCTAATAATTTTTCCTCTCAACACATTCAGTTTTGATCATTGAATAGTATAGAAACAATGTAAAGACTATCAGACTGCCTTCTGTGGAGTGAAGGGGAAGGGAAGGAAGAGTGTGTAAAATTCAAAACCTTACAAAAAAATGAAAAGTAGAAATTACTATTGTATATAATTGTAATACAAATAAAATATTTATATAATTAAAAACCACCTCCAAAATGAAATTCTGAATTGTGAAATCGATTTTAAAAATAAAATTTTGAGTTCTAAAAAAAAGAGAGAAAGAATTAAAAAATTCAAAGAAAAAAAGAATGAAGTTTGTAATGGGGTAGGTTTCAGTTGTTTAACATTTCTATTAGTGATCAGGTAAAGACCTAAATAGCATGTTCGTCAAATTTGCAGAAAACATGAACCTGGAATGTATAGCTAACACAATAGGTGACAGGATTCAAAAACATCTTGACAGGTTAGAACACTATGCTGAATCTAGTAAGATGGAATATACAACAGGGATAAAAGTATTGCACTTGAGATAAAAAAATGGACTTCATAAGTAAAAGAAGCGGGGGAGGCTAGGTGGTGCAGTGGGTAGAGCACCGGCCTTGGAGTCAGGAGAGCCTGGGTTCAAATCCAACCTCAGACACTTAATTACCTAGCCATGTGGCCTTGGGCAAAAAAAAAATCTAAAAAAAAAAGAAGTAAAAGAAGGCATGATTAGACAGAAGTTTTTTTCAGGAAAAAGAACAGCATTTTTGTGGACTACATGCTTATGACATAGGAACCAAAAAAACAATGAGATCCTGAGCTACATTATGAGGCATTATTTATAAGAATAGTAAGTTAGTTGACAGTTCAACTGTACCTTGTTCTCTAGTTCACAGTGTAATATCTTGTTCTTTTCTGGGTTTCACATTTTAGTAATATCTTCAAGATGAAGAATGCTCATAGGAGGTCATCCAGAAGAGTGAAAAACCTTGAGTTTACAGTATATGAGGATCAGTTGATCAGTTGCAGGAAGTGGGAATGTTTATAATCTGGAGAAGATGTCTCATGGGATCATGATAGCTGTGTTCAAATATTTAAAAGGTTACCCTATTGTTGGGGGAAACTGAACTTATTCTACTTCCCAGAAAGCAGAACCAGAATCAGTGTGTGAAAATAGCAAAAAAAAAAAAAAAAAAAAAAAAAAAAAGCAAATTTAGGCTTAATTGGAGCTGTCCAAAGTGAAATGTGCTTCCTTGGTATCCATTTTTAGGTATAAATTGAACAAGATGTCTGCTGAAGTGCCTTTCCACTCTAGAATTTTTTTTCCTATAAAGATGCATTCTTGAAACTGTAGAAAAACTCCATGCTCTATCTTATGCCTTCCTTTTGCTGTCTTTCTTTGTGGTCTCATCAAATACCCTTTGGTTCAATTATCCCTTCCTTGTAGATGACACTCAAGTCTATATCCTACCTCTCGCATAAGTTCCAATCCTATGTTACCAACTGTGTTGTGCAACTCCACCTGGATATCCTTCAAGCATGTCTAAAATGGAATTCAAAATCTTTCCTCTGAAACCCACTTCTTTGCCACATTTTCCAATTTTTATTAAGGACACTGCACTACCATTTTCCCCATTCTCAAATATTCCCTCTTTCTCACTAGCCTCTTTAGTTCCCCAATTAGTTGCAATCTGTAAAACCTTCACAACCTATCTCCCAATCATTACTCCCTCTCCACTTGCATGGTCCCTACCTTAATTCAGACCCTTACCAACTCCTACTTGGAATATTTCCAATTATCCTTAACTATTCTTCCTATATTCAATTACTCTATTTCATCTTCCATACAGCTGCTAAATAGATATTCCTTTATATATCAACGGCACTTCCTTTTATAAGAAGCTTAAATGTTTCCATATTACCCTTAATATATATATGTATATATATATATATATATATATATATATATATATATATATACATATATATATATAAAATCCTATTAGTTATTTAGTGTCCTTTAGGTAGACTCTGACTCCAATCTTTCTTTCTAGATTACTTTCACATTATCCCCTCTCACATACTACATTCCACCTAAATTAGCTCATTTGCTGGTCCCCATTCAGCATTCCATCTTAGAATCCTCAGCTCCCTTTAATGTTTAGCTCAAATGTCACATTCTACAAAAGGATTTAGCATGGTGTTTTTCTCATTTCCTTGAAAAATTTAATATTCATGCATCTGTGTTTGTTGCTTCCTAAATTGGAACTGGATCCCAGGTCTACTACAGTATTTTAACCATTCAATTTCAACAATATTGCATGATGTAAGTCTTCTTGAAGTATAATAATATACAATATCTTGCTGTAAATGTGTGTTTCTATTTTTTTTTAATATTTTAGATACTGGACCTAGAAAAAACTAAACTAAACAAAAAAGAAAAAAGGTATTTTTTTCAATTTCCAAATAATTGAGAAAAATCAATAAGTAAATTAAAGGGCCTAAATGTAATATGGAAATTTTTAAGGAAAATTATAAGCACTTCTCACACATACAGAGAAAAAAAACATATTAAAGCCTTGCAATACAGTGCTCCTTTTAAGTCCAGTTTATATTAGAACTTATTAGCAAGGGGCGGCTAGGTGGCACAGTGGATATAGCACAGGCCCTGGAGTCAGGAATACCTGAGTTCAAATCCAGCCTCAGACACTTAATAATTACCTAGCTGTGTGACCTTGGTCAAGCCACTTAATCCCATTGCCTTACAAAAACTTTAAAAAAAAGAATTAGCTAATATTAGCTAATACCTAATGCTGCACATGCTTTATTCTCTAGATTGTCATAAAAATAGATGAATTGATCTTAATAAACTACCACCAATGGTAAATAAATGTAAAGTGTAATTAATTCATAATTTTCCATTAACTCAAAGAAAGGGAACCTAACTTAAGGATTTTCAAATCATGTTCTCCAAATTAAGGATTCTTTCACTACTTCTATAGCAATTAATTACTTCAGGTTAAATGATTATTGTTTTTGTGATATAAATCAATTTATAGTGCTCGCTTCAGCAGCACATATACTAAAATCAATTTATAGAACATTTGAAAATGACAGTGTTGCATTTTTCTTAAAGTATTTTGCAATTCAGATTAGGTACTCCAACATGGGATAGTGGAAAAAAATATAGAAGTTGAAGTCTAGAAACTCAGGTTTAAATCTGTGAGATAAAAAATATTACTGCTCTGATTTCTGTTGTATTGATTTTTATAATATAATTAATATTTATAATGCATTGTATTTTAGAATTGTCAATATTTACCTGAACTCACCTTGCTCAAAAATGGAGTCACTTCTATTCTGAATTGGCTTAAAGGTCTAGTCAGAAGGGAGTGATACTATAATTTATAATAACCCATATTTGGTTATTTTTTTCTTAAATAATGCTTAGTGAGGTGTTAACAGAAGATAAATAATGGTTATGTTCCATGTTAGTAATAGTGAGTGGTAACTGAAGTTATAATAATATCATTAAGGGTTGAAATGTCATCAAATAGGGCAACTTCTCACCATATTCACATTCAAGATGTTGAAGCCCATGTGCAGGTGGATCTCTGGTTAGAGGATCAGGGGAACCTATGAGATCCAAGCTCTCATTATCAACCTCACCACCTTGCTGTTCTGATTGTCTTACTAGATCTTGATGTCCCTACATATTCATTAGAACACCTGTGTTTTCAATTGTACATGTATAACTTTTATCAGACTGGTTATTGCCATGAGGAGGGGGAGGGAGAAGAAGGCAGAAAAATGTGGAACTCATATACTTGCAAATGGATGAATGTTGAAAACTATCTTTGTATGTAATTAGGGAAAAAAATCTGTTTACACAGTATGTGACTATCAAATCCATGTGGGCCAAAAAGCTACTGTACTTGCCAGCAGTATGTTGTGCATCTGGATCAGGCCCTTTCTAAGACTGAAGATATCTCCCAATAAAATCATCTACTGCAACATAGTTATAGCAATCTTCTACAAAATTCTTGATAATTGGTAAGTTTATTTCTATTAGAAGATGCCTATACCAAACTCTTGAAATGAGTCTATCAGATATGTGACAAGGTACCATGACATCCATAATATGGCCATTACTTATTTTCCCACTTCTGAGTTTACATCCTTTATAGGTGATGCCATAGAAAGTCCAGGTGCTCAAACAGAGCATAGGCTATCACATGGAAGCTGGTAAGTCCAGATCTGGCTGTTTGACTAAGTATTACTCTCAACTGTTTTGCTGGTTCCAGTATGTTCCAGCCAGGGGCAGCTTAAGAAAGTAATATTATCATCATCCATTAAATGACTAAAATTTATGCCATATGAGTACTATATCTGTACAAAGGAGTTACTCAATGACTTTTGGTATCAGCTATAGCAAGTCATGTTAATTTAGCTTGAGATATTTTCCACTCTAAGAAAAAAATGCCAGCAGGCACAGAAGCACAGAGGATAGTGCTTTCCCTGTGCTTGGTCAGACAAGTTTTTTACAATAAGGTACAGAAACTCCAGTTTCTGAGCTAGGCTGTCCAAGACTCTTGAACGTTGATTCTTTTGATAAAGGGTCTGAGTTTGGTCAGTCTGTTGCAAGACAGTGGTTAATATTCTAGTGAACCATAGCTGATTACGGATAGCCTATTGTGTGAGAATTGAGGCAAGAGTGTGAATCCGCAATCTGGGTCATGTCTTAGCTGACACCTGTATTTGTGGTACATGCTCTAAGATTGTTCCATTACAGTTCTCCATGAACCCTGAAGATTTATGCAATGCTAGATAAGGACCCTGAGAATTGGAGGAGTATCCAACTTGGGAAGAAAATATGCCTGAAAATATTATACACAGTTATGCAGGTGCAGAGACCAGTTACTGAGTTAGACAAAACAATCCTGTACCTAGGACATGGGAAAATAGTACACAGAGGTCTGTGACCAGATCCAAGGGTACTATTCTCACAAGCTTGCATTTTTGATTGCATACTTTTTGTGGTTTCTATCTTTAAATATTCTGACTCTCTGAACAATAAATGGATTACTCTCTTGCATTGTCCACCTGCCTCTATCTTTTCTCTATTCAGCTTCTCACTGAAGCAGTTGGGAGCGCAGGTTGCTCCCCACACTCTTGGGCTTCCTGTAGTATTTGCTTGTTGTGGCTTGCTTCACCTTGGGGCCCACAGTGGCGACCTCCTTCCCAGAGGGGAGCTGAGAATAAGGAGTCAAGCCACATTGCCTTATGCCTCCAGCTCAATTTTATTACTGCTTAGCTATTACATATATACTGTTAGGTCTTCTGGGATAGAACAAAGGATAATGAGGGAATGGGGGTGCAAGCAGGGTATGTTCAGCATCTTGCATTACAGGATAAGGGGGTATGTTAGGGAGGAGGTGATAAAACAGCTGTGTCTAGTGCCCTTGGTCTGTGGGGCGGAATGTCCAGCTGTCAAGGACTCTGGCACACCTTATCTCTCAGGGCGGCGGTCAGCTACTAAGACTGTCCAGGTGGCGGTCCGTTAGAATAGCCTGTGTTCCCACATCTCCCCCTTGTTTTTCATTAAGGGGTGGGGGACCTGGATAGTCATAATAAACATCGTGAAATAATAATAAACATAATAACGCAAAACACACAGGGGCTTTTTACACGGAGTCCAGGGAATCTGTGGAGACCAGAAGTGGGGGGAGTGTCCAGTGTCAGGGAAAAAAAGGGCAGGGAGAGGTGTGTGGGGTTTGATCCTCATAGCAGAGGAGTCAAAGGCAAAATGGTTCCCTTGGAATGAACCAGTTAGTGGGACCCAGTATGGATATGCAAAGGACCAACAGAATTGGAAACTTTTAAGAGTCCTGGGATACGGTGTGGCTGCTTGTTCTCCTGGTGAGAGTGCAGGGAGACCCATAGTTCCATCACTGGCAGAGAGCAGGAAAAAGAGATTCATCATAAAAGAATGGGGGGGGGGATAAGTGCGCACTGAGGGGTGACCCATGCCTTGGGGGTGTTCAGCAGGAATAACATAGTAACAAGGAGTTGGTGAAGAGACAAACGTTCTCTGGGTTTAAAGTCCGTTGCTCTTTTTGCCAAGGTAAAGAGCTCGTCCTGGAGTGCTTGGGGGAGGTTGGGGGGATCGTCTTTTCCCCCTCAGTCCTCTGTCTCAGGTTTCATCTGTTGTTTAGAGACATTCTTTGCATTCCTTTGGTCAGGGCTGCTACAGAGCTAGGTGGTCTGGAAGCTGGAGAGGGAGCTGCTGCTGCTGCTGCTGCTGCGGCTTGTCGGATCAGATGATCGGGAATCTACAGCGGGGCGGTGCAATCTCTGGGAAAAATATAAGCAAACCCTCTCTCTTGCATTAAGATGGGGGAGGAAGGGAAGCGTGCAAGGACCAAGGTTAGGGCTTGCAATTCTGCCCATTGCACAGACTGGGTGTGAGGGCTCCTGTGAGTGAATAAAACGGATCCATTACTGTAGATTACATAGCCCAGGTGCTTTCTGTTTGCATCTGTAAAGTCTACATAAGCCTGTGGAATGGGTCTGGGGGAGGAAAATGAGAAGGGGAGCATGCTGACAGGGAGTGCTGAAATCCCCTTGAGGAGAGGGGAGGGTGGGTAATGGTTATCAATAGATCCTGCAAAGATCTCTCATCTGACAGGCATCAGTGAAGTCATTAGCTGCTGCTGTGGGGGTGGAGGGAGCATCTTGATGTTTTTGGGGAGGCTGGATCCAGCCATCTTCCCGAGGCAACTCAGGGTAGAGACGAGGAGGCTTTGGGGGTGGGGTTTGTCTGGCAGGGGATCCGGGGAGGGCTTAGGAGGAGGGGGACGAGTGGATTTCTCATCAGTTTGAGTGCCCTCATCACAGACCTCAGTGAGGTGGCACGGGCTCTCTGCCCTGGCCTTTTCTGCATCTAAAGCTGCCTGTAAAATATCTTGAGGTTTTTCCTCTCTCCCTGAAAGGCAGGCATGTATTGCAGTGACAATAGGATAGAAGGGCAGGGGGGTAGAAAAGTCACCATGGACCTCAGATCTGCGGGCAAGTGTCAAAACACACCCCCAAATATCAGGATCCAGGATGTGGCCAGCTTCAATCCAGAGGGCCAAAACAAAAACTGCCTGGAGTATTATCTTACATTCTTTTTTTAGAGCATTTCAGGCGATGGGAACTTAGGAGTTGTTTAAGAACCCATACTTGGGTATCTTGGGAAGAAGGGGGAAGATTCCCCATTAGGATAAGGGACTACAGGGGGCTCTAGAAGCCATGGGGCCGCTGGGGCGGGGGACCATCAAGAGAACGGTCCATATGGGGCACTCACCTTGGCCAGCAAGGCTGAGTGTGGGGATCCCGGATTTCGGCACAATTTGTTGTGGCTTGCTTCACCTTGGGGCCCACAGTGGCGACCTCCCTCCCAGAGGGGAGCTGAGAATGAGTCAAGCCACCACTGCCTTATGCCTCCAGCTCAATTTTATTACTGCTTAGCTATTACATATATGCTGTTAGGTCTTCTGGGGTAGAACAAAGGGTAATGAGGGAATGAGGGTGCAAGCCGGGTATGTTCAGCATCTTGCATTACAGGATAAGGGGCTATGTTAGGGAGGAGGTGATAAAACACAGCTGTGTCTAGTGCCCTTGGTCTGTGGGGTGGAATGTCCAGCTCCCAAGGACTCTGGCACACCTTATCTCTCAGGGCAGCGTGCCAGCTCCTGAGACTGTCCAGGTGGCGGTCCGTTAGAATAGCCTGTATTCCCACATTTGCTCTTCTGGGAAGAAAGGTACCAATATTTCAGTCAACAACTGTTTTGCTAAGCTTCTTGTGATTGAAGATATACATTACAAATTCAGGAAACCAAGAGTAGGCTATTAATGTAAATAGCATAACTTATCACAACATCTGTAGTGGATGGTGCCACACTAATAGTTCTAAATTTCAACAGGAATCATACCACCCACAGTACTGATAAGACCCCCAAATACTAGATGGTTGTCTGTAGGGTCATATTCCATAAGATCTTGACAAGCTGCAGAAGATGATGCTTGAGTAGCACTACCTTCCATCAAAAGAAGTATGTATTATTTGCTGTGACAGTTTAACATGTCAGCAGTTTCATATATGGATCTTGAATGTGATTTGACAGTGTCCAGTACTCTGGTACTGGGTCTTCCTTGTTGTGAATACCTATGAATCCAGAGAAGAAAGATGCTATGTTTCAACATAAAATATTGATTCACCTCCCCACATTTGCCTGCTAACCAGTTTAACCTGGGATTCATTTATAGACCATAAACAAGCAGCCAGCTTAAGCTAGATGTCCTCCCCACTACCCCCAAGACAATTCTTCAGCCCTTGCAGAAAATTAAAGGTTGTTCAATTTTGTCCTAGGGGAAAAATGGAGTAATTCTGATTGGGGTGGTTCTGATTTTTTAGTCAAGATTATTAGAGGCAATTGAGGCTCATAATACAATGACATTCCAGAACTGTCTCATGATCATGGAATTTATCTGTCATACTGAAAAGCCAACCCATTTTTCCTAGCTGCAACTAATCATGAGATTTCCCAGACACCCCACCCCTACTTTCTTGGGTTCCAAAAAAAAGGTTTTGGGTTTTTTTTCCTCTATACAGTGGAATCCTTGGCCTTGTTGTCAGAATGACAGATTTTATTAAGTTATCAGCCTCATTGTTAATAAACTGTTATCTTGTTCAGAGAAAACATGCCTCAGTTTCCCTGTTATTGGTATTGTGTGTTGTTCAGTTGTGTCCGTCTCTCTGTGAATCCATTTGGAGTTTTCTTGGCAGAGATGCTGGAGTGCATTGCCACTTCCTTTCCCAGACCATTTTACAATTGAGGAACTAAAACAAACAGGGTGAAGTGACTTGCCCAAGGTCACAATCAAGGTGAACTCAGGAAGAGGAGTCTTCTCAACTCCAGGCCCAGCAATCTTCACTATGTTTCCCCTACCCATCCAATGAGATATTTGTAGTACATGGTAGATGCTTAATGAATACGTAGTCCTGTGATATAAGGACAAACCCCAACCAAAAATATATACATATATATATATATATATATACATACATATTTCTATGCCCACACATATTAATGCTTTGATACTTTAATAGATCCAATATTTTCATGAAGGTAGTTCCTCCAGCAGGGCAGATTTTAATGCATCAATGTCCTTTCATCCTAAGTACTTCTTGCTTCTACTCTCCTAATCTGACCAACTTGCTGGATCCCTCCCTCCTTTTAGAATTTTCAACATTTTGTTGGTGTGAAAACAGCACCTAGGTTTCCATCTCTTATCCCATGCCTGCGTTATACTACCAGTTCACTTCCCTCCCTGGTTAGTCATTTCCTTTGAGAGTATATAGATACTTTATGAGGAAGAAGAAATGTGGCATAGTATTTGGAGAACTAGCTTATTGAAGTCAGTTTTGTTGTTTTTCCCTCATTCTCAAAAAGTACCAATGATAGCAAGAGTGTAAAGTCTTTACTGACAAGTGAATTGGACTGAAGAGGGGCAGAGCTGTGCAAAGTCATCAGTCTCACTCTCCTCCAGAGTCTCTGAAGTCCAGGTCAAGACAGGTCAGGACAAATATGGATGACTTCTCATGAGTTAAGCCAGGAACCTCTGGTCAATTTGATTAAAAAAAAGAAAGAAGAAAACAAAATTGCTAGTATCATAAATGAAAAAGGTGAACTCACCATCAATGAGGAGGAAATTAAAGTAATAATTCAAAATTATTTTGCCCAACTCTATGCCAATAAATTTGATAATCTAAGTGAAATGGATGGATATTTACAAAAATATAAGTTGCCCCGGTTAAATGAAGAAGAGATTAAATACCTAAACAACCCTATCTCAGAAAAAGAAATTCAACTAGCCATTATTGAATTCCCTAAAAAAAAATCTCCAGGGCCTGATGGATTCACAAGTGAATTCTACCAAACATTTAAGGAACAATTGGTTCTAATCCTATATAAACTCTTTGGAAAAATAGGGAAAGATGGAACTCTGCCTAACTCTTTCTAAGAAACCAATATGGTATTGTTACCTAAACTAGGAAGAGTTAAAATAGAGAAAGATGAATATAGATGCAAAAATCCTAAATAAAATCTTAGCAAAACGATTACAACAAGTCATCACTAGGATAATACATTATGATCAAGTAGGATTTATTCCAGGAATGCAGGGTTGGTTCAATATTAGGAAAACTGTTAGTATACTCAATTATATCAATAACAAACCTATCAGAAACCATACGATCATATCAATAGATGCTGAAAAAGCCTTTGACAAAATACAGCATCCATTCCTATTAAAAACACTAGAGAGTGTAGGAATAAATGGACTGTTCCTTAAAATAATTAGCAGTATCTATCTGAAACCATCAACAAGCATTATATTCAATGGGGAGAGGCTAGAGGCATTCCCAATAAGATCAGGGGTGAAACAAGGGTGCCCATTATTACCACTACTATTCAATATTGTATTAGAAATGTTAGCATCAGCAATTAGAGAAGAAAAAGAAATTGAAGGAATTAGAATTGGGAAGGAAGAGACAAAACTCTCACTCTTTGCAGATGACATGATGGTCTACCTAGAGAATCCCAAGAAATCATCCAAAAAATTACTGGAAACAATTAACAATTTTAGCAAAGTTGCAGGTTATAAAATAAACCTTCATAAATCCTCAACTTTTCTATATATGTCTAGCAAGAAACAGCAGAAAGAGCTAGAAAGAGAAGTCCCATTCAAAGTAACCTCAGACAATATAAAATATTTGGGAGTCTATTTGCCCAGACAGACTCAGAATCTTTTTGAAAACAATTATAAAACACTTCTCACACAAATTAAATCAGATTTAAATAACTGGGCAAATATCAACTGCTCATGGATAGGTAGAGCTAATATAATAAAAATGACAATTCTACCAAAACTAAACTATCTGTTTAGTGCCCTACCAATCAAAATTCCAAAAAATTACTTTAACGAGTTAGGAAAAAATTGTAAGTAAATTCATATGGAGAAATAAAAAGTCAAGAATTGCCAGGAGCTTAATGAAAAAAAGTGCAAAAGAAGGTAGCTTAGCCCTACCTGATCTAAAATTATATTATAAAGCATCAGTCATCAAAATTATTTGGTATTGGCTAAGAAATAGAGTGGTAGACCAGTGGAATAGACTAGGTGTAAAAGCAGGAGATGATTATAGTAATCTGCTGTTTGATAAACCCAAAGAGTTCAGCCATTGGGATAAAAACTCCCTCTTGATAAAAATTGCTGGGATAATTGGAAGTTAGTATGGAAGAAACTTAGATTAGACCAACACCTCACACCCTTCACCAAGATAAGATCCAAATGGTTACAGGACTTAGACATAAAAAACGATACTATAAGCAAATCAGAAGATCAAGGACTAGTCTACCTGTCAGATCTATGGAAAGGGGAGCAGTTTATGACTAAGGAAGAGTTGGAGAAGATCACCAAAAACCAATTAGATGATTTCGATTACATTAAATTAAAAAGCTTTTGCACAGATAAAACCAATATAACCAAGATCAAAAGAAATGTAGTAAATTGGGAAACAATCTTTACAACTAATGATTCTGACAAAGGACTCATTTCTAAAATATACAGAGAACTGAGTCATATTTTTAAAACAAAAAGCCATTCCCCAATTGACAAATGGTCAAAGGATATGCAAAGGCAATTTACAGATGAGGAGATCAAAGCAGTCCATAGCCTTACGAAAAAATGCTCTAAATTTTTAATTATTAGAGAAATGCAAATTAAAGCTTCTCTGAGGTACCATCTCACACCTCTCAGATTGGCCAATATGACCAGGAAGGATAATGATCATTGTTGGAAGGGTTGTGGGGAATCTGGGACACTATTACACTGTTGGTGGAGCTGTGAACTTATCCAACCCTTCTGGAGAGCTATTTGGAACTACGCCCAAAGGGCAACAAAAATGTGCATACCCTTTGACCCAGCAATACCACTACTGGGTCTATATCCTGAAGAGATGATGGAAAAGGGTAAAAACATTACTTGTACAAAAATATTTATAGCAGCCCTGTTTGTGGTGGCAAAGAATTGGAAATCAAGTGAATGTCCTTCAATTGGGGAATGGCTTAGCAAACTGTGGTATATGTATGACATGGAACACTATTGTGCTATTAGAAACCAGGAGGGATGGGATTTCAGGGAAGCCTGGAGGGATTTGCATGAACTGATGCTGAGTGAGATGAGCAGAACCAGAAAAACACTGTACACCCTAACAGCAACATGGGAGTGATGTTCAACCTTGAAGGACTGGCTTATTCTATCAGTGTAACAATTGGGAACAATATTGGGCTGTCTGCAAAGGAGAATGCCATCTGTATCCAGATAAGGAGCTGTGGAGTTTGAACAAAGTACAAGGACTGTTCCCTTTAATTTAGAAAAAAACAGATATCTTATTGTCTGATCTTGTTACCTCTTAGACTTCTCTTCTTTAAGGATATGATTTCTGTCTCATCACACCCAATTTAGATCAAGGTATAACATGGAAACAAAGTAAAGACTGACAGAGTACTTTACGTGGGGTGGGGTGGGGGGAGGGAAGAAAGATTGGGGGGGTAAATTGTAAAACTGAAATAATATCTTTAATAAAAATAAATTAAAAAAAAGTTAAGCCAGGGCAGTCTAGGTTCAAGTCCAATCTTTGACACATGCTGGCTTTCAATATTCTAAGGAATTGTAAGAGTATAAATTATAAAGATACTGACTTATTTTAGTACCTTTAAACAACAGGTTTGGTCCCTATCTTTTACCATTTTTTTGTTTGTGTATTTGTACTGGTACATTTTCAACATTTTATTCCTACCTGTCTTGCACTTTCCCTTTCAGTTGCTTGCAATTCTGATTGTTAAAGACTATAATGTACAGTGATATAGCATTAAATGTGTTTAAACACATTGTACACAATTTAGCTGTTTTTTCCTTCCATTTTAAATTCTTTGTCCCTTTCATCATGAGTATTTATTCTAACCAAAATAGAAATGCTAATGGACTTAAAACTTAATGGGCTGCCCACAGGACATCTTATGCATATGATGATTTGGGCAATGTCTACTGGGCAATGTGTACTGTTCACCAACTTGGGTTTCTGAGTGACTACAAGTACCTTAAAGAGGTTCTATAGTATTCTTGGACTTAATACAATCAGCACAATATCATCTGTAAAAAAAATGAACATCTAGGGGACTTTCTATGTTATAGGATTTTGTATTGTACATCTTCCATGATAGCCATGATTGAGTATGATTAACACATGACTCTGATATTTATGCCTCATTTCATTCAAATAATGTGATCACCGGCCAAATCATCTAAGTGGCGTTGCCTTAATAAGGAATCTAGAATAATATTAATATGAGAAACTCTTTGATACTGAAGAGCCCTTGAAGATGGTTCAGCAGTACTTAGTTAAATGCTTTCATAATGAACAAAAAGTAGGATTTTGTCTGTGTATATGTTTTAGAGATCATTGTGTGACTGGGAAGACCTGATGTGCTTTAGAAAATAAGCCGTAAAAAACTAGTTGTTTCTATTTCTTTAGCGATTCATCAAAAATATTCTCAATAAAGTGCATCAAACATTCTCTTAAAGATACTATAGTCGCAGTGGACAAAGCTCCTTACTCCTGGGTTCAAATCCGGTCTCAGACATTTAGTAATTCCCTAGCTGTGTGGCCCTGGGCAAACCACTTAACCCCGTTTGCCTTGCAAAAACCAAAAAAAGAAAAAAGAAAAGATATTATAGAGAAGAAAAAGAAATGCTATTAGCAGCAGCTTGCATCTTCTTGGCCGGCCTCGTGCCCCCCCTTCCCGTGTTGAATCTGCCGAGCCGCCGCTGCTCCCTCCCCACGTTGCTTCCGGCGGGCGGATCAGCATCCGGTCGCTCTCCTGTCGGGGGGTCAGGGAAAGGGATGAGGAAGGAGGGGACCAGAAGTACTTCCGGTACTTGGAAGGCCCCTCTGCGCCTGCGCAGGAGGCGTGGCGCCGGACTCCGGGAAGTGAGAGGAGGAGCGGCGCGGGACGGGAAGGT
Source organism: Macrotis lagotis (assembly GCF_037893015.1). Lineage (NCBI taxonomy): Eukaryota > Metazoa > Chordata > Mammalia > Peramelemorphia > Peramelidae > Macrotis > Macrotis lagotis. The sequence goes on along the minus strand of NC_133658.1, from coordinate 217,759,170 downwards.
GCCCCGCAGGTGAGGATCCGCCCCGCCTGACCCACGGTTTCCCGCGTCCCGGCCCTCGGGTGGGGGTGGGTGGGGGCTCCGGTTGCCGTGGTGACGCGCGGTGGGAAGGGGGGCGCTGCGCGCCGCTCAGAGAGCACCCCGGCTTTTCCTCCCAGCCTGTGCGGAGCGACCCCGGCCCCATGGAGCGCCTGGAGAAGGAGGCGATGCTGAGCGAGCGCAGGTACGAAGGCTCCTTCACCTCCACCCTCAAGACTCTGCTGGTCTTCTCCGCGCTGATGATCACCCTGCCCATCGGCTTGTATTTCTCCTCCAAAGCCTACGTGTTCGAAGGGACCTTGGGGATGTCCAACAGGGACAGCTACTTCTACGCCGCCATCGTCGCCGTGGTTGCCGTGCACCTGGTCCTCGCGCTCTTCGTCTACTTTGCGTGGAACGAAGGCTCCCGCCAGTGGCGGGAGGGCAAGCAGGACTGAAGCGGCCGGGCCGCCCGGGGCTCCGGGCCTCTCAGCTGCCGGAGCCACTGTCTGCCTCGTGGTATTTCAAAACAAAAAGAAAAGAAAAGCAACCAACTGGTAGGGAAAGAATTCCACCTCTTCATAAGGAAAATGCATTTGACCGTGTTTTGTTGTATTACGTGCAAAACTGTCTGACGCATACGGGTTTTTATCAAGCCTATCTGCATCTCACGCTGGAAATGAGTAAAAACTGTTTAGGCCATTAGATTGCCTTTTTGTTTTCTTTTCCTGTGGACGCAGGGTTTTAGACACTGAAAGGAATCTTTTCCAAGGAATATCTATTTCCCAACGTTTTTTGTCATATTAACATGCAAAATTGTTCAGGATACGTGTAGGTTTTAACAGCAAATTAAACTGCACTTTACGCTGAACATGAGTAATAACTGCTCAGGTCATTAGGTCATTAGATTTTTTTTTTCCTTTAAGTAAGTGCTCAGGTTTTAGACATTGAAATAAATCTTTCCCTGATGTTAACTCCTTAAGATTTATTCAATAATGTGAATCTTTCTGTACGTGATTTTGGGTGAAAACTGCAATAAATCACATCCATTCCTATTGAAGCATTTTTGGTTTTCTGAAGGATGTATATACTAAATTTGAGGTCCTGTTGCTCTGGTAAATTTAATGTTGAAAGACAATTCAGGTTTTTTTTTTTAATGACACTAATTATTAAAAATAATGAATTTTAACATAATTCCAAAACTTTCCTGTTTTCTTGAGACTAGGTAATTTTAGGTATCCAAGACACACACCCCTTGAAAGTCTTGTGCATGAGAGCAAAGTTCTATTGAGTAGCAAATATTGTTGAAGTGCCAACTGAATCGTGTGTGCTATTGCTGGACCTTGGTTTATCCTTGCTTGGCTTATCCTTGCTTAGAGGTAGGGAGCACAGAGTAGTGGCCATCTCCTAAGAAATCTTGGATTTAAGCAAATAAAGATTTCACCCACCTCTAGTGTCCAAGTTTTTTTGGGTGGGTGTTTACATGGGTTACTTTCTTATAGGTCAGTCTCACTATGAGATGAGAAATCAGTTTTTACTATCAGTTTCCTTGCATCTAAAGTTCTGAGATGGAGGTAAAGGGACCTTTTCAGTTTGTCTTTGTTCTAGGTTTTTTCCCCACATGGAATTTAAAGTTACTGAATACTAAAATTAGATTAAGGAAGTGTAGAGACATGATTTAAGGTAAAAACCAAATGAAAGGGTTGAAGTTTACATGATTAAAAAACAATTAAATGTAAGAGTATCTGAATTTATTGGGCCCCTAGTCATTTCTAGACATTTTTTGTCCTTGGTGGTGGTGGTTTGGGAGTAGGGATGGGGTGAAGGGAAGAGGTAGGTGTTAGGTGTCTTTGTCCTGTTTCTGAAATGAGTTTCCAGTCTGAGATTCCAGTCCTCTTTACCTTTGTAGTTCCCAAATATTCACCTAATATGTGAGCTCTGCCCCATTTGTCATGAACTTACACCAGTAGGTAAATAGAAGCAGTCTCCTACTTGCTATATTTGAATGAGGTCCTGAAAATTGGTATATTAAAAAAGACCAAATCTTTTTTTTATTTAAGGCAATAGGGTTAAGTGGCTTGGCCTAGGCTACATTGCTAGGTAATTATTAAGTGTCTGAGGTCACTTTTGAACTCTGGTATTCCTGACTCCAGGGCTGGTGCTCTTATCTACTGTGTCGCCCCCATTTTTTACAGCAATTGCTTTCTCTTTTTTCTTTTAGGTTTTTGCAAGGCAAATGGAGTTAAGTGGCTTGCCCAGGGCCACACAGCTAAATAATTATTAATTGTCTGAGGTCAGATTTGAACTCAGGTACTCTGGAGGTACTCCAGTGCTCTATCCACTGTGCCACCTAGCTGCCCCTGCTTCCTCTTTTTTTTAAAAAAGATTTTATTTTGAGTTCTACAATTTTTCCCCTAATCTTACTTCCCACCCCCGACAGAAGCAATTTGCCAGTCTTTACATTTTTTCCATTGTATGCATTGTTTCCATGGTATACATTGTTCCAAATTGAATGTGATAAGAGAGCAATCATATGCTGAAGGAAGAAACAAAGTAAAAGAGATAGCAAGATCAGACAATAAGATATCAGGTTTTTTTGGTCTAAATTTAAGGTAATAGTCCTTAGTCTTACTTCAAACTCCACGGTTCTTTATCTGGATACAGATGGCACTCTCCTTTGCAGACAGCACCAAACTGTTCCTAATTGTTGCACTGATGGGATGAGCAAGTCCATCAAGGTTGATCATCACCCCCATGTTGCTGTTAGGATGTACAGTGTTTTTCTGGTTCTGCTCATCTCACTCAGCATCAGTTCATGCAAATCCCTCCAGGCTTTGCTGAATTCCTGTCCCTCCTTGTTTCTAATAGAACCATAGTATTCCATGACATACATATACCACAGTTTGCTAAGCCATTCCCCAGTTGAAGGATATTTGCTTGATTTCCAGTTCTTTGCCACCACAAACAGGACTGCTATGAACATTTTTGTACAAGTGATGTTTTTACCCTTTTTCTTCATCTCTTCACGATATAGACCCAGTAGTGGTATTGCTGGATCAAAGGGTATGCACATTTTTGTTGCCCTTTGGGCATAGTTCCAGACCAGCAACTACTTTCTCTATGGAGGAGCCTTTTGTTTTTCTAATTTTAGTTATGTCCAACTTTCATGTCTACATTTGGGGTGTCATTTCCACAAATGAGGAGATTGAAACAATCAGGGTGAAATGACTTATTCAGACACAGCTAGTAAAAGATTGAGGCCAGAATTGAACTAGAAAGTTGAGTCTTCCAGATTTCAGGCCAGGCTTGAGGCCAGGCTTGGAGGTTATTCACTACACCATCTAGCAGTCCCTAGCTGCCTGAGCTGCCTCCTGCCTGTTTCTTCTGCACTGGACAGAGGGTTTGTGACAAATAGGGCTACTTTGGAAAGTGCTTCTCTGAAGAGTATCTTTAGCACAATTGATATGCCTCATCTAAAACATTTTAATAAAAGCTTTAGGTTTTGAAAAAAACTAAAACATTTTCTCCCCTTTGTTAAAGAACAACAAATCAAGCCCTACTTTGTAGCATTTGCAGACTTTCAAGGTGTAAATCCTCACACTGAAAATTTAGCCGTCTACTCTTGAGAATTTGGCAAACTGGCTCCAGCACACTTCTGTGTATGTACTGAAGAAGAAACAGTCCCAGAGAGATTTGTACCAAAATCAAAAAGCGATTGTGAACTTCAAAAATTTTCAGTTAATCATTTATTGTTCTCTGTTAACCCTCCTGTTAAAAAAACCCGACTCTTTGTAGCAACAAATATGTGTTGTAAAGCAAAACAAGTTCTCACATTACCCATGCCCCAAAACAGATGTCTCATTCTGTATCTTCTGTCTATCACTTCAATACCACAAGGTAAGAAACATGCTTCATCTTGTGTTCTCTGGAATTGTAATCAGTCATTGGATCAGAGTTCTTAAGTTTTTCAAAATTGTCTTTACAGTGTTGTTATTCTGTAAGTTGTTCTTCAGGTCCTGCATAGGTTCCTACAAGTCAGCATTCTCTGAACAATAAATTAAGTTCCTATTGTGTGCCAAGCACTGGGGATACAGAAACAAAAATGAAACTCCCTGCCTTAAGATACTTTTATTCGAGAGAAGACAGATAATATATAACTACTTACAGAACATACACACGCATACAGTTGTGTGTGGGGTGTGTGTGTGTATGTATATGAGAGAAGAATGAAAACACAAGGTGGATTTTGGAAGGGCAGTAGCATCTGGGGGTAATCAAAAGAGGGAGCAAACCAAAATGATGACAAGCTTAGTTACATGGGCATTAGTTTACGCAATAATCATTTATTTGGGGCCTACTATGTACCACATACTACTGATGATTGGGGGGGATATATAAAGAGGTAAAAGAATCCCTGACCTCAAAGACCTCACAAACTAATTGGGAGACAAGAAACAAAGATGTACAAACAAGGACAAGAGATTAGAGGGATGGGGTACCCTCACAGAATTCACCCAGTCAGGGATTGTCAGGGCAAGAATTGGAGTCCAGGTCTCAACTCATTCTCTGGTGTTCTTTCAACAAACCATTTGCCATCTTTCTAGAAGGGCTTCAAGAAACCTCCATTGGGAAGGTGTTGGTAAAGGGAAAGATTAGCAGAAAGGAAGAGGAGCATCCTGTGTCTGAAGAAGAGCACAAGAAATATTTTAGCTATTATGCTAGAAGGACTATAGAGTTAAATCATCTCGTTCTTTCAGGACTTTCAGTACAAATTCATTTTCAAAACTACTAGATCTCCTAATTCTTTTAAAAAATATATTCAGAGGGCAAAAAAGATGAGAATTTTTTTTATCCTTATCTTGTATCAAGCTTTTGACACTTTATATAAGAACTCTAATAAAAGATAGGAACTTATTTTCTTTGTTTCCCCAATGTGTAGGATATGTTGTTTAGTTATTTCAGTCACAGTTTACTTCATGGCACCACTTAGAATTTTCTCACTGGAGGTACTTCAGTGGTTTGCCATTTCCTTCTGCTGGTTTTATAGATAAGGAAACAACGGGGGCAAACCATTTAAGTGACTTGTCTAGCTAGTAAGTGTATGAAGGCAGATTTGAACTCTCTTCTCCGACTTCAGGTCCAGCACTCTATTCACTGGGCCACCTATCTGCCCTAGTACATATTACTAATTTAGTAATTAATTATCAAAAATATCTTGACAGCTGGGTGGTGCAGTGAACACAGCACTGACCCTGGAAGCAGGAGTACCTGATTTCAAATCCAGTTTAATAATTACCTAGCTGTGGGGCCTTGGGCAAGTCACTTAATCCCACTGCCTTGCCAAAAAAAAAATCTTGGCAAAAGAGAGGAATAGTTCAATGAAATAAGACCTACATTATGTATATTTCTATCTATATTCATCTCTATATACCACATGTACTCAGAAAATAATTATTTAATAAACCTCTAAAAATGAAGTAATAAAGTTTCAACAAAATAATTGGAGAAATGAATTAGTAACTTCATAAAAATTATATTTACTGATATTTCATGGCATTCTAGCTGAGAAAATGCTAATCTCATCAATTATGGAGGAAATATGACTTTAAAAGTTATTCAATAATTAGATTTTCTTTACATTTAGATAATTTTTTTTTTTGCAAGGCAATAGGGTTAAGTGGTTTGCCCAAGGCCACACAGCTAGGTAATTATTAAGTGTCTGAGATTTGAATTCAGGTACTCCTGACTACAGGGCTGGTGCTCTATCCACTGCACCACCTAGCTGCCTGCAGATAAAAAATTTTTGACCAAAAAAATAAGATGACTATGAATGAATTATGAAGTGAACATCTAAAATACATAAGGCATTGTTAACATTTACGAAGGTAATTTTTTTTATTTTTTGCAAGGCAGTGGGGTTAAGTGGCTTGCCCAAGGTCACACATCTTGTCAGGCTAGATCTGAACTCAGCTCCTACTGGCTCCAGGGCCAGTGCTCTATTCACTGTGCCACCTAACTGCCCCTATGAAGGCAATTCTTACTGAATGAGTGATTAAAGCTCTGGGAACTGATAATGCTTACTTCATTAATCATAATCATCTAACACATGGTAGGGTGCCTAATACATATATATATGTATATATATATATATATATATATATATACATATATATATATGTTTGCTAAATTGAATGTCCATCAAAAACTCCTAAGTGGCACTCTTTTGCCTCTTGAATTAAATCCAGTTTTTTTTTAGCTTGGCACTTAAGATGGAGGGTTCTTCTTAACCTGGAGAGCCTGTGAACTTGTTTCTCAATATTCTAGAAGGATTCTGAGAAGATTGTAGATGGGTTAGAAAATTCCAGGCTTTCCAAACTTCCCCTACTAAAAAGACAGGTCAGCATTCTCTGAACAATAAATTAAGTTCCTATTGTGTGTCAAGCAGTGTTAATAAGTACTGGGGGATACAGAAACAAAAATGAAACTCCCTGCCTGAAGATACTTTTATTCTGGAGGTGAAGACAGTGAACTCAGAGTGGCAGAAATAAATAAAAATTGGAGTGAAACAATTATCCTCCTAAATCAACTTGAGAGACTTGCCTCCAGAGTGGAGGAGCTAACAACAAGCCCTGGGCACAACTGGGATGTGGGGAGTAGCACTGCTTCTGCACCTATCCCCTCAGGACTGTGTTTGTCTTGGGGTGGGGGTAGAGGACTCTGACAATTGGGTGTGGGGGGAGGTCAGAGCACAACTCTGTGCTGTGGGATGTTAGACCCAACTGCTGACCAGATGCAGTCTGAGCTACTGCTATGGGTGAGAAGGGTGAGCACATATCTGGTAAGTTGGGTGGCACGGGGCCTGGTACCTTGCTGCCTGTGGCACTTGCAGGAGAATGGAGTTCCTGCTTTCAGTTTCAAGTCGGGGGGGGGGGGGGGAGAAGTGAAGTTTGCAGTCACCAGAGGGACTCATGAAGCAAGGCCTCTGCTGGTCATCATTGATGGGGACCCTAGCGCTGACTGGGGTGAAGTGCCTAAGATTGGGCCTCTGGACAGAGCTCAGAAAATAGAAATAAGTATGACCTGAGGCCTAGGGCACCACTCCCCACACCTTGGGACTAGAGCTGACTATAATAAGCTGCTAAAAATAAAATAAGAATGAATAAGTAAAAGGAAAAGAACCTGCCCATAGAGAATTACTATGAGGATAGAGAAGATCTGGGCTCATATTCAGAGGAAGATAGTGAAGTTTGAAAAGTCACTTCTAACTCAGAAACATCACAAACTCCAAAAAGTTCTTGAAAGAACTTAAAGAGAACTTCAAAAGTCAAATAAGAGGGAGAGAGGAAAACTTAAGAAAAAAATCCCCCAAAATGAGTAATCCAAACAAATCAAGAAAATTATGAGAAGAAAGTCAACCAATTAGAAAAAGATCCAAAAACTTAAAGACCAAAATAATGACTTGAAAATTAGAATTAGGTAAGAGGAAGATAATGACATTATATGGCACTGAGAAATAAAATCAAGCCAAAAGAATAAAAAAATAGAAAAGAATATGAGACATTAGAAAAATAATTGATCTAGAGAACAGAATGAAGAATTGTAGGGCTACCTGAAAGTTATGACCAAATGTGATATTACAAGAAATTAAGCAAAATTTCCTGAAGTTTTAAAACAAGAGGATGAAGTAGAAATAGGAAAAAAGT